>NC_054559.1:13623646-13837485 GCF_017654505.1 Polyodon spathula
GAAGAGTTGAATTGTTTTAGACATGCCAATCAAATTTAATTCCTTTCTCAAATACCTTATTATCTTATTAGTGAGATACTAAATGTCCTCAGGTGCAATCAGTAAGACTAACTGGGTTATAACAGAAAAACAAAACAGGACTTCATACCCAGGATCAATACAGCCATTTACTATTCTGAACTCACAAGCTCTGGGGTACGACATATTGTTACCCAGATAAAAATGAAAGGTTTAAACTATAAGCACAGTCCAAAGAACCCGCACTGGCTATGGACCTGTAAAGATCGGTCCAGACACATGAACGACCCACACAGCTGCAAACAATGAAGGCTGAACTAAGGCCAGTTCTGCAGAACACAGTGCTCTTACATTCCTCTTAATCAAACTCAACTAGAGAAGAGAATAGGCTGTGCCTAAACCCTAAACCCCTCTTCTGGTTATTTCCATTGTTTTGTTAGGTTAGTGATATTGGGGGATTATTGATGCAAGGGCTGAACAAAAATAATGGTGCTAGGCCTAAGCCCCAGAAGATTTCTATTGGGCTTAAGTAAATGTCTTATCTGTGTTGATCGTTACATGGGGCTTTAATAAGTCTGGTGAGGTTTTGATTCCCCATAGCACCACAGTATATAGGACGATGAAGACTTCTCTAGATACGGCTATATATATATATATATATATATATATATATATATATATATATATAGGTATATATATATATATATTATATATATTATATATATATACATATATTTATTTAATAATAGGTTACAGCCGCACGTACTGTTTTGAGATTTTTACAGACGGAAAATACCATGTCATCTTTCTGTTAGAGAGATATAGGTTACAAAAGCCTTTGTAACAGTAAAAGAAAGGCTGTCAAGCCAGTCTGGATTTATCTTCCCTGATGTTAGTCAATTAAGGTATGTCAATAACCCTATTTTATTATACATGCGATACATCATTTATATGTAATTGTGTTTTTGTGAATTAGCTGTTTAATATAAAAAAAAAAAAAAATGTTTTTCTGCTGGAAAATGTGATTGCTTTGTTTTTTTTATTTTAATCTGTAGTCATTTTGTCACTGATAAATAAAGCCAACAACAATATTTCTATCATTGAAGTTAGCATTGTATTTACCCTTAATTTTAATAAGTCAGTCCACCTAGTCATTAAGAAATAATATCCCAGAATCACAAAAACCTTTAGACTTAATTATTTAATGTTTTGTATATAATTTATGTTATTTCGTTAACAACTCATCAGTGTTTTTACAATAAAATCTAGGATTTCGTCTTGGTTTAGCAAGCTTCGCAGGCCTTACAGCTACTGAATCAATGCAGTATATGGTTACCCATGTGATTGTGAGTGCTGCTGGTACCTTGTCCAAACCTCATTGAATTCTGAGATATTTGATCTTAATGATTCGGTTTAATGAATACATTAAACTAAAATTGAATTGAATATCTCTTTCACGAAAGAAATTAAAATGTAAAAAAAAAAATAATCAATTAAAAGAGCAAACAAAAAGGAAGGGATTTTTTTTTTTAAATGGCCTTATTTATGTTTCTTATTTAAAAACACATTGTGTTGTCTGCCAGCTCTCTTACAGCACTTCAAAGATTGCAGCATAGTTAAACAGTTCCCATCAACTAGATAACCTCACACTGAGACGTTAATAAGTAATCCTCTAACCCACCCGGAGAAACATCTGTGCAACCAATGACATGCAGGGCAGTGCTGGTGATCCCAGGTGCATCTTTCTATTACTCTCATCCATTCTCTGTACTTCTTTCCCTCATTTATTTTGTTTTCCATCAGACTGGCGGTGCTGAAATGTAGTGCTTGTGGAAAGCGAGAGGGAAGTCTAAAGAGGTCAATTAGAGCTGCGCAAAAAAAAAGAAATAAAAGCATCACTTCCTGTGCTACCTCACTCCTGTATTCTGAGCCTCATTCTGGCAGACCATTGGAATAGTTGTTGTGAGGCCCTTAAAAACAAATTTCTTGGTGGAAAAATCATCCAGCATGACTCTTCTCTAACAATGGCTGACCGTGTTTTCTAATCCCCCAGTCCTGTTTCTCTACACTATATCTGTATGCACCTAGTATGACCCCACTTTTTCCTTTGTGTCGGCTCATTCTTCATTCTAAATGCAGCCCATTACTTGTCAACTCTTTCCAAGTGAGTAATGACTAATTGAGGCGGGCGTAGAACTCCCAGCTTGAAGGTGGCATAACACCAACTTGAGTGTTCCCTTCACAATGAATCCAACTGAGCATGACACCAAGCTGAAACAGAGGTGCTATTATACATAGATTACTGTCAAGACGTACATCAAGTCTTTATTTTTATTCACACGTCTGTATGTGTGTATATATATATATATATATATATATATATATATATATATATATTGCCCATCAAAAGGCTCTACTGTGTGGTAGTTGACTACAAGTGGAATTATGTGTCCCAAGCCGAAGTCAAGGTCAACTACCACATGATATCCTTTTGCTGCATTTGCTATTATTTGTTTATTTTAGAAAATGCCTTTATCCAAGGAGACTCGTACATAACACTGGGTTTTTTTTAGCTTTAGACAGAAGGGGAGGTAAGGAATGTAAATTGAGCCATTCATTACATGTTGGTCATGCCCCACCCATTTTTATAGTTTTATTTTTTCTTTATTAACCATGTGGGGATAAATACCTTAATCTATCAGCATTATGAAACAAAATGCACTGACCAAGAGATGAGAGGCTAACAGGAGGAGTGTTGGTTCTAATACTGTACATACGGGTTTCACTAAGGCTGCTCAGATAAATAACTGAGAGGTTGATCAGGAATGTAAGGCAAGGAAATAGTAAAGACAAGCAACTCTCTGGACCTGTCAATGAATAGAAACAAACCTGACAGGCATGTAACTGCTATAAACTAAAGTAAAAGCAAAGACCAGTCAGCAACCAGTAGCAGAGAAACCAGGTAAATGTCGACCTATCTTTCAGTGCAGTATCATTGAGTTCTCACCTCTTCCACCTTGCCTTCAGCCTTGCCTGAGGGTACAGTTGATCCGTTTCTGTGCCCATCATTTGGAGACACCAGAGCAAAGTCAATTAAATACTCATGTTTTCCGAGGTGGCACTCGTTGCCTTAAAAGGGATGTCCAAATGGCAAACTACATTAAGTAGTCAATTAAGTTAATTGTTGCTGTGCTAATAAAAAAAAAAAAAAAAAAAAAACATTTTGTAATAGCCCGGGATAGAATTGTAATAGTATTGCTATAGCATTTCCGGGGTATTCACCTCAAAGCAATGCCAGCCTTCACAATATAATATAATGTTCAAATTGGTATGTTATGAGCTGAGACTCTACAGTTCAGTAAAATGCTATGATTGGGCATAACCGAATTGGGGATGGGTGAAAATACAAAACAATTGATGACTCTTAAAAAAATTAATGCTTGTAACGGAGTATTTGAAGATATCTATGGAAAGAAATATCAGTCAAAAGATGAAATGGTTATTCGAGCCTTTGAAAAAGAAGGTACAAAGGAATTAGTTATTTGCACCCGGTTCATTGTTTACAAATCATGCACAAAGGCGCCTTCTCTGGCCACAACATCACATTTAATTTTGAATGTTACTGACATTCCTTGACGAAAACTGATCCATGTCTGGGAGATTACTAGATGTCCTCTGCTTTTGACCAACTCTGAGGAGACCTGATTTTCAGTCCTCTGCGATCGTGCTTAAATTACTAACATTGCATTTTGAGATACTACTTTTCCTTGTTAACAAAGGAAAGAAATGTGTACATAAGGAAGTTATGGCCAAAAGTTTTTACATTACCTAGCCAAAATTTAGAATTTAAGAATTGAGACATAATTAAACATATATATATATATATATATATATATATATATATATATATATATATATATATATATATATGAACATAATTTTGATATTTTATTTAACACAAAGAAACTACAAAATGATACCACTAAAAGTCTACTGGAAGCCATACTAATAATACAGTATTTTATGTTAGATTTCAAAATGTCACATTTTTAATTTTTTGTATATATGGAAAACTACAAAGTGGTACATAATTAAATGCGTTAACGTGGCATTATTCAGCGGGGTTCAGTCAACTTTATGAAGCAAAATTATTTCATTCTATAAGGTGATGCATAACTTTTGGCCAGAGCTGTAGAAGCGATGTATGTAACCTTTCGATTAGCAATTTCCGAAACAGCACTGATGGTAAATGGAAATGAAGCAAAGCTGTAGTTTCAAGACATGTCTGGACCTGCAAATGTAGCAGCTGGGCTACAGACGGGCTACAGACGGGCTACAGACGGGCTACAGACGGGCTACAGATGGTTGTGTGTGTGTGTTTTGTTTTTGTTTTTGTTTTTTGTTTTTTTAAAGTACCCATTGCCATTTGTGTGTAATTGAATCAGGTATTTTACAACTTAAAAGAATAAAACAAATAAGCATTTGCATAATGGTCTTTTTTACATTTGGACCTAAACTGGTTTCGAAATAAAACCCATTCCGAGGAACAGTTTAGTTGGAAGTTGTATTTAATTGTTGCTAAGAGTGTACAATAAAAGAACATCATGTTAAGAAGTAAAACGTTTATTTCACAGTAACATTTGTTCCTTTTGATGTTTCTTTTGTGGGAAAATGATCACAATGTAATTGGTTGTCATAGGCATTGGTTAACAGCCCACATTTTAATAGTTGGTGATAAATGTTACATTCATTTTTATTAAAACATGGTAGGTATACTATGAAAAGTAAAAAAATTAAAAATAAAAAAGTTGGTTGGAAATTAATAAAATTCATGTATCGCATTTCTTCACAGTTATCATAATACTGTCTTTGTTCCAATGTAACCCATCAAGTAAAAAAAAAAGTACTATAAATATTAAACTTACTTTCTGATGGTATCAATCAATCTTTATTTTATATAGCGCCCTTCATAGTAGACCACCATCACAAAGCTCTTACAAGATGCAGTAACAACAAGAAAATCCATAATACTTCAAGTACAGAGAAATGCATAATACACTAAATAGTGGAAAGTACATAATACATGATATTAGCATAATACATGAAATAGTACACTAAATACAGTGTAAAGTGTGTAATACATAATAGTAGCATAATACATGAAATAGTACACTAAATACAGCGGGAAGTGTGTAATACATAATACTAGCATAATACATGAAATAGTACACTAAATACAGTGGAAAGTGTAATAATACATAATAAATAGCATAATACATAAAATAGTACACTAAATACAGTGGAAAGTGCATAATACATGATAGTAGCATAATACATGAAATAGTACACTAAATACAGTGGGAAGTGTGTAATACATAATAGTAGCATAATACATGAAATAGTACACTAAATACAGTGGAAAGTGTGTAATACATAATAGTAGCATAATACATGAAATAGTACACTAAATACAGTGGAAAGTGCATAATACATAATAGTAGCATAATACATGGACTAGTAATGAAATAGTACACTAAATACATGGGAATGTGTAATACATAATAGTAGCATAATACATGATAATGTAGTACACTAAATCACAGTGTTATACATATAGTAGTATGTACTACTAGTACACTAAATACAGTGTAAAGTGTGTAATACATAATAGTAGCATAATACATGAACTAGTACACTAAATACAGTGTAAAGTGTGTAATACATAATAGTAGCATAATACATGAAATAGTACACTAAATACAGTGGAAAGTGTGTAATACATATATAGCATAATACATGAAATAGTACACTAAATACAGTGGAAAGTGCATAATACATGATAGTAGCATAATACATGAAATAGTACTAAATACAGCGGGAAGTGTGTAATACATAATAGTAGCATAATACATGAAATAGTACACTAAATACAGTGGGAAGTGTGTAATACATAATAGTAGCATAATACATGAACTAGTACACTAAATACAGTGGAAAGTGTGTAATACATAATAGTAGCATAATACATGAACTAGTACACTAAATACAGTGTAAAGTGTGTAATACATAATAGTAGCATAATACATGAAATAGTACACTAAATACAGCGGGAAGTGTGTAATACATAATAGTAGCATAATACATGAAATAGTACATTAAGTACAGTGGAAAGTGCAAAATACATGATAGAAACATAATACGTAAAATCGTAGCAGCAGCACAGCAGCTAATAGCAGATATCAGGCTTAAAGAACATGGAAAGCTAGGGAGAACAGATGGGTCTTGAGAGTTAATTTAAAGCAAGCGATGGTGGGAGCATCACGCACCAAAGCTGGGAAAGAGTTCCAAAGAGTCGGAGCCATGAAGCTAAATGAGCGTTGTCCAAGTGTGGTGCACTTTTGCTTGGGGATAACAAGCAGGCCAGAGTCGGAGGACCTCAGCTTGTGGGCAGGTACATAGCGAGTCAGCAGGTTAAGGAGGTACTCGGGACCTGTGTCATGAAGGACATTGTAGGTGAGCAGGAGAATTTTGAACATGAATCTTTTACAGGTAGCCAGTGCAGCTGGGCAAGACAGGGTTGATGTGATCATGTTTTTTACATCTGGTAAGGATCCTGGCAGCAGCATTCTCAACTAGCTGCAGTCAGTTTATGGTGAGTGCCGGGAGACCACCATATAGAGAGTTGCAGTAGTCGAGTCGAGAGGAGACAAATGCATGACAAAGTATCTCCACATCTGGGAGGGAAAGGTAGGGACGGACTTTGGAGATGTTTCAAAGATGGTAGAAGGAAGATTTGACCACGGAGATGTGGGCATCAAAGAAGAGATTGCTGTCAAGAAGTACACCAAAGCTTCGTACTGTGGGGGAAGGCAACAGCAGACAGTTTCCAAGGTTCAGGACAGCTACATTGAGATTCTTAAGTTGAGTTTTACATCCTACTAGAAGGAGTTCAGATTTGTTAGTGTTCAGTTGAAGAAAATTGGCAGACATCCAAGCCTTGATGTCTTGAATGCAGGCAGAGAGCCGGACCATGACAGAGGGGCTACCAGGGTTGAGTTTTAAGTAGTTTTAAGGAGTTTTAAGTAGAGCTGGCTGTCGTCACCATAGGAGTGGAACACGAGGCTTAAAAAAACACAAGACTTAAAAAAGAAACTGCTGTTTTTAAGGGAATAAGTTGGTATGCTTTTTAAAAAGTTGGAAGCCTTACTCCAGTTTGCATATTCATGTTCTAATGAGCGGATTCATTTTACACAAAAAAAGGTCAGTTCAGTTTCAGTAAAAATATACAAGTAGAAATGCAGTAAAGTTCCCTCTATGTTTCAGATCCTTTTATGGAAACTTTTTTTAAACAAATATAATCTATTTAATTAGCGTGGAATTTGTAATTGTGTGGGTGTTAAGGGAATCTGTTTTCAATCAAACAGAGAAAGTATTTTTGCAGGAGGGAAAGTAAATTGGGAAAACTTTTCTTTTTAACTCCACTACTGCTATCAGCACTCTTAATAGATTTCATTTATTTCCCAGTATCATAGGTTCGATCATGTTAAGAGTGATTCCTACACTGGTGACCTTCACTTTAATTTGGTCCTTATGGTACCAAGAAACTCTGCAGCAGTGGATTTGCAGCAGCAGTAGGAACACACTGTGTTATTTGTCTCATCCAATAAGTCACCTTTGGAGCCAAAGTTTCTGGGCCCACTGCATTGTACTCATCTGCTATTTAGTTTATTGAAGGATCTCGAATTCCCTTTTAAGTAATTTTAAACTATGTGCCTTGTTCACTGTAGGCTCTTTTCTTCACTATACATCAAGTGCCTTGATCTAAACTGCCACTACAATATAATTGCATTTCTCTTAATACAGTACTTACATTATAAATACACAGCCTTGTGTACAAATACATTTAAGTTACACATATCCCTCCAGAACATTTTGGTGATTCTTCACATCAAATCAGTACTATCCAGTCTCCCAACACCTTTACCCTGTGTAAATATGCCAAAGCCTAAAGCTTCCAAGGAAGGCATGTCTCTGTTCTGCCCTGTATTTATGGAATGCTTTGCTGACCCCATCATTGTCAAATCTGTATCTGGTTTTGTTTTTAAATGCAGCCTATCACTTGTCACAGTAACTGATTTTGGCAGGCACCAGGTTTGCATCTTGAAGGAGGTGGCATAACACCAGTATAAGTGTTCCCTTCACAATTAATCCATCTGAGCATGACACCAAGCTGAAACAGAGGTGTAACTACCCAGAGATTACTGTCGAGATATATATCAAGTCTTTTTTTTTCTTTTATGCCCCTGTCAAACTTAAAAAAGAGAGAAGGTAGGGAAGCACAAATAATTTAGTTGCCATTGTTTGAGTTGAATAGAATCTTGACATAACCTGCTCTGAAGGTAATTGATTCGAATGCAGTCCCTCTTTTAAAATGACTAGTCTACCACCTTTACAAAAAACGGATACACACGTTTATGCACTTTTTTTTTTTTTTTTGTCCAAGACTCAAACATCTAAGACCTCTTGGAATTAAAAGACATTAAATAAAAGAAAAATAAGATACTGTACTTCTGGACTCAAAGCCATAATGCCTTCCATCATCCTGGTGCATTTGCATTCATAGAAATCCAGCACTTAGATGATTGCTTTATTCTCCTCACTATTCCATGAAGGTCTGGTGTCTTCCTGCAGTACATATAATTGGTCTTTCTTAACCCACGTATTCACAGTGAACTGAAAGGATTCCAATATGTTCATCTCTTCCCTGACATGTCTTTGCTGCTTCTTTCTTAAAACATCTACCAAATCCATCCTTTTCTCACTACTTATTCCACCCAACTCCTTGTCCAAGCTCTTGTACGCTCCAGATTGGACTATCGGTACTGCAAGTCTCTCCTTGCTGGTCTCCCTGCATCAGCTATCCGCCTCCTTCAGCTCATTCAAAATTCTGCTGCTCGTCTTGTTTTCTCCCAACCTTGCTACTCTCATGCTAGCCCCCTGCTTCACACCCTCTACTGACTACCTCTCTCTGCTTGCATTCAATTTAAGACCCTTGTTCTTACCTACCACTCTCTTCACCACACAGCGCCCCCCCCCCCCCCCCCCCACCACCACCACCACCACCACTTACAATCCCTCTTGTCTCCTACCTCCCAACCTCTGGGCTGCACCATCTTCTTAAGACCAACCTGTTTAGACTGCACTTGTAGATCTCTTGATCTGTGTCTCCTACTATGCACTGGACTTCCCTGACCTACGCATCATGTTACTGGATACTCAGCTAATGCACTGTCCTTGCATTATTGGACTACTATTATGTCATTGTTAATATAACTTGTTGTAACCCTAACCCATTTAGTGTTACATAGATAGATATTAGAAACCACGTATGAGGAAACAATACAATAAATATGCCCCTATTTAGCCAGTCTCTTTCATTAAGTGAAAAATAAAAAGATAACTTAGTAAATGTGTTCATTCTGCTGCAGTCAAAGCATATAGTTCAGCTTTATGGTGATACTTAAACTATTCTCAATATAAAACAAAAAACATCTAAAACAGTTGGAGAACAGTTTAATCAAGAAATTGTCCTGCCAAAACAAACAAAAAAAAAATCTAAAAATAAAGTCAAGCCTTTATTTTTATTCACCTGTCTGTGTGTGTGTATATATATATATATATATATATATATATATATATATATATATATATATATATATGTATATGTGTGTGTGTGTGTGTGTGTGTGTGTGTGTTTAAAAATAGATACAGAGATAGGAAACTTAATGTATTACAATTCTGCATGTAGTGACTGAATTCCTGTAATATTCTTTTTAATCGTGGAAATAAACCTGTTGTCATTCTGTGGTGATTCTTGATGTGTTTTAAAATTGTAATGCATCCAGCCTGGCAGAGAGTTTACTGTCTTCTGCTTAAAAGACTCAGATTCCTGAAATGTCACAGAACATGGAACATTTGATCACAACTGTAGTACTTTCCAAGATGCATTAAGTTACAAAAAGCTTACAATCTTGTTTTAAAGCTTTTCCAGATAAACAGCAAACATGCATTAAAAGACAGAAGTGAGATTTAAACAGATTCTTAACTTTCATGCGCTAGGTGTAGATGTATTGAAAGATAACTTATGATATCATCTCATAAAACAGGTTTTCCGTATACAATTACAGAAGTCTCTAATTCCATGTTTAAAAAGTGAAATTCTGTCAAGGTCTTTGGGATTTTTAATAAGCAGGAGGCTTAGCATCATAAAGCCACTAGTTTTCCTTTGCTTCCCAGAGAATATATAAAAGTAATACCTGATTCCAAATAGGTTTTACATATACATCATTTTCATTAATATTCTCCAAGAAATTACACAACAAACAATACCTTATTTGCATCCTATTAGAATGTTTTGACATTCTCAGAGAGTTGATGCTAATCTTGAATACTGGCTAATATATTTAATAATATCTCAGCTCTAACCGAGTCTGTGCCGTGGGTCCAGTCTTATATTTCCTCGTATAAATTAGGGAAATGTTGTGGAAATGGATATTTTCAATATAAAAAAAAAAATGTACTAACTGAAGCTGTTGCAAAACTTCTCAAAGTTAGTTATGTCTCTGCAGATACCAGACTGAACCCCTAGCATGATATGATCACATTTTTTAAATATTGGAATATATTAGCTGGATAAGATACAGCTAATAATGAGCCTGCCCTTAATGCATATTATTTATTGTACACAGCACTGCATATACATATGCATACAATATATTGGGCATTTCTCATGATCTATAAATATATTAAATGCATTAGACCAATTGTATTTGTATCAACATCTCTTGACATGGAATTCAATGTGATGTTTTAGATTCTGTGCACTGTATTTATATCTTTCTGCAAAATCATTTAAATAAAGTTGAAACTGAATCAGAGAGATCTAAAATGTAATAAACAAATACAGACAGCAGACATCTATGGAGAGTTTATAAAATAAATCTTAATTTGTTTAATGACAATATTCAGGATATAAATGGAAAGATAATATATACGTGTACCTCTTTGCATGTATTGCATTTCAGGCATTATTATTTCAAAAAGTTATACATCAACAATTTTAGCCTAAAGTAACAGCGGAGTAGCCAAGTATACAATTAAACAATTATTTAATTTTAATTCTTAAGCTCAAATGTAGTTGACACAGAAGCAAGGGGGTGAACAGATTCCTTTGATTAAGCTCTAGTTGCAAGTAAATAAGAAGTGATTCATGTATTTTATTATTACTATTTGATACATCTGTTAGACTTTGTGTCTTGAAATGGAAAGACATTTTTAATAAAACTGTCACATTCTGGCCAACCAGTCGACATACAAAAGTGAAAAATATAAATGATCTAGCTGTATGTTGGCTTTTATTTCAGTGCAGGTGTATTTATTTCAAGTAGCAGGCCCAATAATAATTCATCAATTGGCAGGGAAGTCTGCAAAATCCCCATTTTTAAGGCACTAAATCTCACTGTACTGACAGGAGTAAGAAACCATTAAAAGTTGTGATTTAACAGAATCGCACAAAATAGTTTCTCATAATTATCCCTTTGGATGATATATGCTTGTCTTTTTCTTCTTATTAAACTCCCCGGCTCCCATTTTTCATCCAGCCATATTTCTAAATTAAATTGCCTTTGTTGCAGTTACACCGAACACTTTTGCTGAAAGCCTTTTTCGTTCTAGAGCAGCAACAGTTATTAAATTACTTAAAGGTACTCAACTCCCTGTAGTTTCATTTTAATAGTGCCTGTGTACATGCCATTCGTTTCTGTTATCTCAGTTTAGTGCTTTGTTTTCAACACTCATTTATACTATACGTTTAGACTACCGCCAGCCCAGTTACACAGGTCCTGACCAAGACAACCTCATATGCATTCCGTTCAAGTACTAATTTATATCATCAATCTTGGACAGCATCCTCTGTCCACACATAGAGTCATCTGAATAATTGGATCCCATTCTCTTTTTGTAATTCTCATGGTAATAAAAATGTATGTTCTAAGATTAAATGTTTGACGCTGATGTACCTGTAATTTTCTATTACCTGCTATTTCTATGCATTATCAACTCTTTTGGGCAATCTAGCAATTTACACAATTGACAAACATTGGTTTAGATACCCTGTGGTAACAAGGTGGAATAATAATGGATGGCACAAACCGAGGCACAAACACTGTACTATATAGTGTGCTTTATTAAAATCTTAGACTGAAGTCCAAATCCAATTGGTTAGAATGTGACCTGAATTTTTTTATTTTTTTAGTAGAGCTGTTTTGCTACATTGAAATGGATACATTGTAGGATTATCAACATTACTGGATTTTCAGAGAGCAAAGCTGACAAGAATTCATGACTGTAATTTTGCATTAAAAGACCTGACAATTTTGAATAGTCTAGGGGGACTAGCTCTGGTACAATACTTGCTAGTAACATTGCTTTATAGCATTATACCCCCTTCCACCACTACATTCACCTTTTAATGGCATGACGGTTAGAATAACATTTAGTTTAAAAAAAAGGGGGGGGGGTAAAATAGATAATTAGATCTAATTAGATAATTAGTTTTCTTTCATCTTCTTATCCATCCTGGCCATCTGAACAACAGCTGATTTTGATTTTGTTTTATTAATGATTCTGATACAGTCTGAGAGTTTCTTTTATTCTTCTTAAGGGATTGTTTTAACATCTGCTAGAACCGATGCAGCTGCCAGGGTCTCATTCTCCCTCATTAATACAAACAGGTGGCAATTGACAGAATGGAGCCTCTTCTTTCTAAAATGTGACATTTCGAAATTTAACATGAAATACTGTACTGCTATTATGGTTTCCGGTAGACTTTTGCAAAATAGCTTTGTAGTTTCTTTGACTACATGGTGTTAAATAAAATATCTAAATTATGTTATATATATATATATATATATATATATATATATATATATATATATATATATATATATATATATATATATATATATATATTTAAATGTATGTCTCAATCCTAAAATTATTGGTGATGCAAAACTTTTAGACTGCAAAAAATAAATAAATAAATATCTTGAAAAATCCTGATATCAATAAATAAAAGAGGATTATCTTTTGCCATTGTTAAATAATAGCATTCTTTATGTTACCAGGGAAACAATTAAGCAGAGCACCAGTAACTGCTGTTGTACGAATGAGTAAGAAAAGTTTCCCTGTGCAAAGAGAGAGAGGTTTATAAAACATTAAACATTGCCAAAAAAAAAGAAAAAAACATATCTCAACAGGAGTAGTAACTATTACAAAGTCTGGGTTTTGATATATTGTAGCTCTGGGGTGGGTTTCAGTGAAGCAAAGTAAATGAAAAATACCCACCAGACAGTGAAGAGGCAAGTGGAGACCCTGTACACCAGTACAATCCACATCTGGTTTAACTGTGCATTTATGTTAAAACCAAATCACAGACCTTTGCAATGTTATTTATGTTGTTATACAGTTTGCTCTTGTATTGTGACTTGAAAGGATACTATGTAATTTAGGGTGTTGTATATCACTGTAAAATGGTATGTATAATAAGTAATATCTTACTAGGTTTTGTAAGCTGTTATTTTTGCATAACTTGGATATCCACAGGAAATAAGAAAGATGTGATCCAACATTCTCCATTAAATGCATGTGTATGGTCTAGCTTGATAACTACTGGTTCTTGATGTAGCTTATATTTGGGCAGTGGGTCCACGCAAGCACTTGGTAATTATCTTTGCAATCTTGATGACATTAAGGCTGATAAAACAAATCAAGAATTAGAGGGCAATTCCTGAAAGCATCAATGGTAATTTAAAGAATATACATCCAGAGAGATTAAACTTTTACTGTAAAGATGATAAACACATTTTCAGATACCCGGTACCACTTCATGTCACTTTGTGAAAAATGAATCCAAACTGAACACCACTGGTATTTAGTCCAATAAAAACAGTTCCGTCAGACTGCAGTACTGTATGTCAATACGCAGTGAAGTCATCTGGAGCATACTTACCGTACATTACATAGAAATACAAACACGTGTTGGACTTCTCTACCTATAGACATAAGTAACTCTTAAAAGTAACTAAGTCAAGTGGACACATGTTTCCACCTCAGTGTATTAAAGTTTCTTACAAGTTAGATATTTTTTGATTGAGTGTTTTGAAGTTATTAATGAAAATATACCATACATAAAAACATATTCATAGAAATCCTTTGCCTTTGTTTTCTCCACTGCTAGGAGCACTGCCTTTCCCAGGACTTTCTGCTCTGCACACATGATGTCATTTCAATGCAGTAATGGAACAAGGGAGGAAAAAAAGGGCAATTTTATGGTAAAACACTTTAAGTCGGGATTTCGTGCGGCAGACCTTTACATTTGAATATTGTTTTCCTGTGTCTGGAAATCTTGTGTACTTGCACTTCACCTCTGAATCACAGACTAATCCCCAGTGCCCATTAGCACATATTACAGAACAGCTCTGATTGGCACTCAACTGGCACCACTGGCAGTTTCTGCTCAGAAGAGGTCTTGCATTAAAAGAGAAACACATGGAGATTTAATTACCTACTCATTCCATTAGAAGGAAGTCCCATCAGCCCTGAGCAGAGGCTTGGTGGACGATTAGTAGGGGGAACTGGGGAATATCAAGTATTCAAGGGTCCTGGCCCTTCCACTGCACTCCTCTATCATGCTACAGTATGTTTACTATAGTTTCAGTCAGGACAATATTGTGTTAAATAGCCACCTTTATTATAATACAAAATCCTACAGATTTCCGAAAACACTGAACCCAAACAATGGGTGTATAAAAATAAAAAGTAGTTGGAGCACAGCCTCATTCCTTTGAGCATCCCAGTGCCACCTGCTAAAAAAACAAACAATAAAACAATAAATCTATGCGACATGTTCATCCTCCCTCAGGATGAGGCTGGAAGTGAGGTGGTGGTGGTTGGGAGTAAGGTTGTGGTGGTTGGGGTGTGGGGTGGTGGTGGTTGGGGAGGGAGGTGGTGGTGGTTGGGAACGGAGGTGGTGGTTGGGGTATGAGGTGGTGGTTGGGGAGGAGGTGGTGGTGGTTGGGGTGTGAAGTGGTGGTTGGGGAGGAGGTGATTGTTGTTGAGGTGTGAGGTGGTGGTGGTGGTCGGCTGGGGAGTCCTGGCTCACCGCACACCAGCGACCCCTGCGGCTGGTGGGACGACTGTCGGCCGGCCTGTACATAGTTCGGAACTGTGTGGTCTTCCGACACTAAGTTCTGGAAATGGCTGCACGGCGGGCTTGCAGAGTGAAAAAAAATGGACTGCTGACGGCACTCATTTCGGAGGACGTGAGCGCTTGTCTCTCCCAACTTAGTTCGGGGGGTTTAGCGATGAGCCAGAAATAATAATTTGACATTCCAAATTGGGAGAAAATTGGAAAATGAATAAAAATCATACACCTCACAGATTGTTTCAGATAGTTCTAAGTTGAGCGGTCATTACTGTGTCATCAATATCACGTAAGTTAAAGATTTTCAAGGTTATTAGTTCATTAAAATATGTCTTCATTAACAAAAACAACAAATGTTTACTTCATAGTAAATATAAATATTCTGAGTATGCGGGCAGGTAATTGCAGCTGTGTTGGATAGTATTAATTCTTAGTAATTATACTATACTTTCCACCACTAAAGTAGAAGGAATAATGGAAACAAATTTGTGCCAAAGCTCTAATAAATGTTGATTGGTTGGAATAAAAAACGTTGAAAATAATATAATTCAGCAAAGGGACATCATTATACATATATACAGGTGCACTCCACTTATAACAGACTCCAGGGGACAATGGAAATCAGTACTTTATAAATGACATACGTAGTAAACACAATTCGAAATGCAGTATGTAGCTGCGAACATAAATACCTTATAAGAAAGCCTACTGCCAAAATTTGGGCCATGCAATTTAACAAGTAGAGTACAATTTTATGAATTTATAATCTGTGCCAACAGAAACATAGAAGAATAAAAGTAAACAGCAACTGCTTTTCCTGCTTGACGTCACAAATGCCGGCATGACTGTCATTTACTGACCAGCATGTAATAAAACTGTTCTGTATCTATTATACTGTGCGTATTAAATGCAAAAGTCATGACTGTGGAACAGGAAAACTGTACATATTAAACAGTATATACATTATTAACGAGTCCGTAATTCTGCATTAATCTTTTATAAGTGGAGTGCATCTGTATATAACTTGTCACCGTGCAATATAAGGTTGTGGTGCTAATTTGTTTGTATTATAATCACATAATGGAACATCTTCCATGGGTAATAACATATTGAGGGTGGAGTAAAGGGATTTACTAAATGTATGCTATATACATGTCTGGCTATATGTTTGTCGCAGTATGGCTCTGGGTAGGGATGTATGATATGATATATATATATATAATATTTTATAGCAGCTGTTTCTAAGGGGTAAAAAGGTTAATTAATCAAAGTCTAATTTCTTTGCTCAGTTGAAGACATTCTCTTTTAACTGTGTTGGAGATCAATAAAGCCATCCTCAGAGGAAATTGGCTGGCACAATGTAATATCTGCACAATGTGCAAGTTTAGTGTCGGAAGAAAAGAGATTTTGAAAATGAACAGCATTAAAGTGCAAAAGGGAGGGAAAGGGTCCTAGAAGATATCCTGAGGGAAAGCCATGAGAGAACAGTAACTCTTCTGATGTAATAGCCTGCATAATGATGCTTTGTTCTCTAGAGGCAAGGTAATATCTAAACCGTTTATGTGTAACATAAAGAAAATCAGCTCATTCAGTAACGGTGGAGAATAAAAGCAAAAGTGGCTCATTCAGAAATGGCTATTGAGGAACCATGTCAAAAGCTTTAGATACATTATTAATCTATTGTAATAGAAAATCTTCTTTTTCGGTCTTCGTAATCTGTAATAATTATAAAGTTGGAGTACCTCCCTTAGGTGGGGAGGGGGGGGGGGGGGGGGGGGGGGGGGGGCTCTTATCTCTTGTACTATTTCATCACGCTTCATAAAGTAGTGCGAAGAAAAAACAACTCCAGGACTTAATAGTCTAACAGGACTAAATTAATAGTCCCCACTCTGAGGTCTGTTGGCTTAAAGAATGATTATTGCTGATATAGGCATGTTAGTAGTAGATTATGCTTTTGCAATGTTTCAGGTCATTGCTGTGAGCTTTTTCCTTGTGAAATTAAGGCATGCTTGTTTATTGTCAACGCATCAAAAAGGTGCAGGGCTACAGTGCAACTAGTGTAGAAGGAAGCCAGCTCCCAAGAATAACCCAAGGGTTCCTTAAAGTGAAGAAGCGTAATGTACAGTAGACAATACTGGAAGACAGCAACTTGATTATGTGGTTGCCTGTATGAACTTCTTTTAAGTTGTTGTATTAAAAATACTCACGTAACGGGTATGAGGTTAACCATCTGTCAGCACCTGCCAGTTTTTATCCCCCTCTTTGGCATAACCTAGTTACACTGTCTTGGTCATTGTGATATATTTCATTCTGTCATCTTACGTGGTGGCTGAACTAGTTTTTCCACACCTGCTGGAAATAACTTTCACAGTGATGATCCCAGTGCAGTTTTCTCAGAAGACCTTGGGGAATTGTATTGAAGCCTCTGGAAATTGTTTGAAAACTGGGTTATTTAATGGTTATGGCGATCATCTCAAATGATAATGTTAAAATGAGATCCAGAGTGTCTAAGCCATAGATGTAACAGCCTTACCATCTCCAAGTGTAAGGTATCACATTTCCAACGATGCAAAGACACTGACAAACCTGCCTGACCCATCTGAGGCCATGTTTATACATCCGTGTCTCTAGATCAGCTCCCATTGCTTATTTTTATATTTAATAAAAACATTTTCACAGGGCGAGAGCCAGGGCTGGAGTGAAAGGCTGTTACTTGGAGACGTAGTTTGACGAGTGGCCTCAGGGTATAGGATAGGAAAGGAAAGAGGTTCCCGACCGGTAGGAGCCTTCTTAGCCAAAGGAGAGAGAGAGGCTTCGAAGGCAGGCTATTCAGCAGCCTCAGGAACCAGAAAATACATAAGATAGATTGGCTCCGTGGAGCCCACGACAGGCTCTGCGGAGCAAAAGTCGTGTAGGAGGAATAAGCTCTTGAGCTGAAAAACCTGGAAAATGACTGATAGAATAGGGAGCTGAAAATAGAACCCAGTCTTAATTTGAGGAAGATAAAGAGCAGAAATTGTTAAAGGATAGAGTGTGTGGCCAGGGGTCCGCTCTGACTCACACTGTGACTAGACAGCGAGCTGTGTGAGATTCAGACTTAAATAGGAAATAGGAGAGGGAGAGGGAAAGCAGGGTGGAGCCCCGGAAATATGCCTATAGGCTATTACTTGTTGCATGTTATGAACTTTACATTACTGAGCTTCTGGCACTAATGCACTTTGAAAGATGTATGGGCATGAAGGTGGTGGTGGTATTGACGGGGGCTTTTAGAAATGAAATGGCCTGTTGAAGCCAGGCTAGTGCAGTCTGAAGAAGAAAACAAACTGTAGATTCTCAACTGAATATGAAAAAGTAAGATATCTTGGCGAATTTTGTGTGTTGACTCCCTGGCAATAAAAGTTCATTAAGGTGTGTACAGTGTATGTAAATATTATTTTAAAAAAATGAGAGGAAATGGAATAAACACCCATGGAAAAAAAAAACTATTGTTTTTCACAAAATCATAAATCCTTGTCTTGAAATGTTTCTCAACTACAATTTACCATTGAATGCTCTTGTAAATGTTCTAGGCCCTTATACCACTGGCAAATTACCTTCAGAGCTGGAAACATATACATAAATGTACATATTTAGTGAATACCCCCACCCCCACCCACATTTTTCATATATTTACTAATTACTTGTTCTGAATGCTTCAGCAAAATCTATACAGCCTAAAAACCAGGTGATTTATAGCAAGGCATTGTAGGTATGGCTTAAGCATTGTTTGTTGGCCATTAGGCAGTAATTGATTAGCTACACTGTTGGCTTTCAGAGCAGCAAATATGAATTCATTTGTTCGGCTAATTTAAATTAATGATTTTATTTATTTATTTTATTTAGTGTGGCCCAATTATTTTATCCATGTTTTTCTAGCCAATTTCGAATGTCCAGTTGTGTTCCATCACTGCAGAAATCCCCACAAAAGCACAGGAGAACTGAAGGTCAGTGGGCATCTTTGTAGGCACTCTACAGTCCTGCAGGTGTATACTTTGAGCTCCCTGGATGTCTGGTCAACAGGATGTGTTGTAGAAGGAGTTTTTGCCAATTTGCCCTCCCTTTTGCAAAGCTTCCTGTGAAATCACAACTTCAGCAACTCTACATAGCCTGAATGCTCTCTCGAGCTCTCCTGACTTCACGTTCACCCTTTACCAGTTGAGCCCCCCCGAGAACCCTGAAAATATAGAGCCCAAGTGTTTCACTTTTTAAAGTTGCTAATAATAGATCATAATCCTTGCAAGGGCCAATTTAAAGATTAAAAACTTACAAATTAGAGGAAAATATTAGAGAATAAAATGTTTTAAATAAAAATAAAAAAAAATAAAAACTTGGGTGGGTTGATCTTTCATGGTAAAATCAATCATTTTGTAACAACTAGAGCATGGTTCAAGGCTATGGCTTACAAGATGACTTCCTAAATATATAGCTCATATTGGTCGCCTTAGCAGTTACTTTCTGATAATATACAACATTTTGATGCTTTGTGTTTCTATTTACAATATATTTCCCCAAATACATAAGTGCATATTTTCTCCAATAAATGTTTCAGACGTCACTATCTCCAAACACCAGACTGGAATTACTTTAGCTTGTGTTGCATGTTCAATGACTTTGGTCAATGAAGTAGATGGAGTGAAATATTGCTCTAATTCCTTAGACAAGAAAAACACATGTAAGCATAGGTAAAATCAATGACTTTCTAGAGCTTTTTCCCATGGTTTCTCACTAGATGGGGGTGGGCCAGTGCCCTCTACAGCTCAAAAGATTTCTCCTTGGATGCAAATATGTATTGATTGTCTAACATCCTCTTTTCTTTCTCCCATGGCCTGTGAGGAGAAGGAAAACAGACCATGAGAGTAATCACAAGAGCTAGTTGTCTTAATAGACCATTAATGCTCAAGAAGGTATGTTTGAGAATCAAATGAGAAACAACAATTTCCTCTGAGTGTATATCACGCTACCCAGCTGCGAGCAGCTAAAAGGAGGGTTTTTGTTTTATGTACTGTATTTTCTAATCCAAGTGGTGTGCCACTTTAACGCATTCCATGTGTAAAAGAAACCAGACATGTCTCTTTCTTTCAGAGCTTCAGTGAGTGCTCAAGGAAAGCTACAGGAGGTACAGCGTTCAGATGGATTTTGTAATGAAAGGAAAGCACAAAGACTGGGTAATGTTGAGTAGGCTGCCAGATCAATTTCTTTCTGCACTACGGTTTCCACGAGTGAGGCAGTTGATTAGCTTGTTTATCCTTCAAAAAGCTCCTCTTTCTCTCTTCCACCTATATCATCCCCCTCGGCTCTGTCTGATCCCACACATGTGGTGTTCCAAAGGGTATTTATTTTCCAGATTTCAATGGCCAATTTCTTAAGAAGAAAAGCACACCACAAACACTAGCCAGCCTAGTGCAATTTCGTCTGTTTCAATTGAATGTAAACTTTAGGATCGCCAGCATAATCTCAAGGATAAACATAAAAGCCTTGGTTTTAGGAAACATGTGCTAATGATCGACTTTGTTGCGCGGTAGTTATGTCTTCCATCACTCTTTGATTATTTTTTTTTGTCACCAACTTGTGTATTCGTTTTGCATTACACATTTTGCAATTAGCTTGCCACAGCATTAGCAGAAATTGTAACATAAGATAACTGGGATAAGCGCGACACAGGAATTGTGATACAGTAGCACACTTGTCCTACCTTAGCTCAAGCTACTACAATGCATGTACTGGGTTATACCGTCTTGTACATCAAATAAAGCAGGAACATTTTATCATAGTGGTGTAATTTCAACAGTGGCCTGACCATTTGCAGTTACCCTTGTGTTACACTATTTGGTAGCGTTTTTACATGCATTCTTTCTGAGACTATTTTCTTATATTTTACTGCCTAAGTAACAATAGTGAATGTCCTAAAATTGCATACAAATAAACTGCTCTCTACTGTTCTTTAGCCCATGAATCAGAAACGTAGACTTCCAATCATTTAAAAACGAAAACAGAAACTGAAATAATGTCAGGACAGCTATTAAACTCATTTTTCATTCAGCCTGTAAGGTATTGGTAACATCTGCATAAAAGATGCTTAGCAAGCATCATTAGGCCTAAAGACTCCACCATCTTTTTGAGTTTGTTCTCTCTGCAGCTCAGGCTTGATCTTGTGCTTGTCTATTACATGCACTGACTAGGAAACTCTAAGAGTAGGCTGCCAGCTCAGGCACCACAGTTTAAGATGCATATGGCCCTGTTCCTACTTAGTCGAATTAATGTTATTTGTTTCTGTAAATAGTTTAATTTTGCATTCACCTGGTGCCTCACCAATGTTCTTCACTACAGTACTGTCTGTGCCTCGGCTGCCAATATCTCCTCTGGCTATATTGCTCCCCTTACAGAAACATACAAGTTTGCCCAAGTCTCTAGATAAGGTAAGATATATTACCTGAACACACGCTGTATTTCATGAGCCTGAAGGATAAAAGAAATGAAGTAGATTTGTTAGGTGTGGGGACCAAGTCAGATTCCTATCTTGGAAAGTAATGTGAAATGTATGATCTTTTTTGTTTGTTTGTTTTGCAAAAGTTTTGTTTTAATTCATTACTGTGCTGCAACAGATCTCTAGTGAAACAGGAATATGTGTTACAGTTCTATCACTAGCTTAAACTATTAGTAACCTATGAGCTATCATTTGGACCAGTATATTGCCAGATCATTGAAGAAGTAAAGTTGTATATTGACCTAACTTCTTTACAGAAGAGTATTCCACTTTTCTATTGTTTTTTTTTTACATTAAAATGTGTTGTTTATGCAGGGAATATTTGCACTAAAAATACATGTACAGCTTATATAGAGATACTAAAACATCTAGCAAGAAAATTAAAATAAGTTATTCCTTCAACGATGCATGAAACATTCACTTGAAATCTGTAGGACCTAAAATGATCTGCTTTACAGTAGAATTGCATTAAACTGCAAATAGCAATTGCAAGAGCTTCGCACAGGGAATATTGGATTTACTATGACTCCTGATTCCCACATAACATACACGCGGAACCAAAAGGACAGAATAGCCTAGCATCCAGAGTAAAATGACTTGTCTCTGAACTTACAGTAAATTGAATATCAATAAATAAAACAGAACACTATTGTGGGACAATGGAGCTTTACATATTAAACGAAGGCACCGAATTAATTAGGCATATAATTAATTTATGGAGAGCTTTGCTAGAAAAGACAATGGGGCTTGAGGGAGACAAATCACAAACCTGACCTATGGCTTATTGGGAGTTCTAAAGACAAACCGGGCTGTGCCTGCTGCCTTCTCTAATAATACTGCCTGGTCTGTGGGTAGTGAAGCAAAAATGCCATGGATAGCGGATGACTGGAAGGAAAAACCAGCAGACAGCATATTCACACAGATCTTGCAGTGCTGATTAGCAAACAGTGCCTTTCCAATTCCAATGTCCAGTGGCTTAACTGGAAGATTAACAAGAAATAAAAATTGTGTTGCTAATTTTAAGTCTGCAGTTGATGCCAACTCCTCTGTCGGCTAGGACCACCATTCCTTTAGACAGGCGGATAAGTATTTTTTAATTAAACCAGCTCATTTGTAGCACAATACTTTTAATAAAAGCTCTATGGTCTTTTGTGTACACTTAAATTCTGATTTGTTGCCTTATTAGAGACGTTTCTTCCACATCTAAAGCTGCATTCTTATTACTATGTGGAGAGCTTTCCCCTTGGTTTAAAAGCTGCTTGAACTGTTGAGTGGGATCAATAAGAGGACAAATTCCCAGGTTTTGTCCATAAAGCTCAAATTATTAACTGCAAGACTACACAACCACACAGAGCTTTTCTACTTGTGTGAGTGTAAACATTTTTTGAGTAAACATACTGCATACAATGCATAGGGCTGCTGCTTCCAAGAGACTTTTTAATACCATTGTCTTAGCTAGCTGGTATTGTATTTCCATTACAGAGCGTACCCACAAGCCACACTCCTGCTGTGTTGCATCCCTAGTCGCGTGGCTAAGCAAAGGGAAGCTAGTGCAGCAAAAGCTGATTTTAAAGAAGTACGTTCTAAATAGGAGGTGAGAGGGTTATTACAAGTCCAAGACATGAGTGCAAGAACAGATCAGATTGGATAATCAGTTCAGATACTGTAACATCATAACCTGCTGCATTCAAACAGCACAGTCAATACAGATCATATGCAATGGAACGGGTCTGTAATGAAATCCAATACAGAACTGTAGCATTAGATGTCGAGCTAAAGACTATATTCCCTGTTCTTTAAGTACAAGAAGAGTTAAAATAAAGTATTTTTTTTTTTGTTTTTTCATTTCAGCGAGGCATTGTCCCCATTGATTTTGAAAAGTGAATGTGCCAGAATTCATGTCAGATGTCAGCCAACATCACAGTCACCAGTGTTAAGCTGCTGCCTCAGCACAGTGTACCAGAACAGCGGATTCATCTTGTTCTGCTCACGATTGTCTGGTGAATTGGGAAAACATTGTGCAAAATTACAGCAGCTCTGCTTGTGGAAAAAAAAAATGCTGAACTCTGTCTACATAGCAAAGCAAGGCCACATGTTTGCTTTGCCCTTTAATTTCCTGATTTATTCTCTTTATTGCTCACCCTGGTTCATTTCTTAATGTACACTTAATGCTGTTTTTGTGTAGCCTGCAGTTGACATATTTGAAAGGTGTAGAACTGACAGATCAGAGGGAACATGCAGTGACCAGGTCATTCATTTCTATAACATTTCACTCTACAAAATAATCCAGAATTACATTTGGGTTGGACCTCAGCCAGAGTCTTAATGATGCAATTGTATCTCAAAATGTCAAAACAAATTGATAAAGATATTGCAGAAATGCATAGAGAGTATCAGGGGTAAGTAATTACTTTCTTCTAAACATTCAATGTTGTTCAGTCTCACTTTACTGTCTTGTCAGCAGGCAAGCAAGTAGGGTGATGCGGTTTAAGTTTCCAGTCAGTTAGGATCCAGTGTAGCTTTGGATGTGAGAGCCAGTCTTGCTTGTCCACGCAGTTCCTCCCACCACTGTGGTTCAGAATCTGTGACGACGGTGCCTCATACGACACTACAGTTGTCTATAGTGAAGCAGAAGAGCTTCACGCTGAAAGAGATGCAAGTGTTGAAGATGACTGCAAATGCAAGAAGTCTTATTTGCAGGCAAGGTCTTGATTATTGGCCCCCAGACCCACACATTTGCCTGATGCTATGGTACATGCAGGCTTCCGTAGTTGATTGCTATCTCCTCCAGTGGTTAGTAATGCTGCCTGTAGGCAGGGGAATACAGTAGACGAAAAGGTTCCACTTAGTCTGTAATGAAAAAAAAAACACATAGGTTTTCAATGACATTTCATACTAAAGTGATCTACTGAGTGACAAAAATAGCAAATGGTATATTAAAAATAGACAAATAGCTTAGTGAAAGCATTTGAGCCTAATTGCCCATTTAGCTGCTATCAGAGACGTTTATTGGGAAATAGGTAATTGCACAGGTAGCATGGTAATTACAACAGCCAAACAGAACTGCCTCCAATGAACATACCTAGTGATACACTGTGCTCAGCTCCTGAACTGCACAGCATTTTCCTTGCCTGTAAGAGTATTTTGTTATTAGAAAATAGCCTCATTGGATGTTCAGAGATCATGGTAACAGAAGCCTAAGGCATAGCCTCTGGTCTCTGTTTTTTTATGTTTAATTACAGTGCTCCTCCTCGCTGGATGTAAGGGTGAGATCTGTCTTGTTTGCCTCTACTACAAAGGAAAAAAAGATAATCATTGCTTGCAATTTTTGGGTTGTTGTTAATTCACGTTGGCATGTTTTGGAAGCCAGTTAAAAGGAGGGTATTGAAAAGTTTATTTCAGTGATTTTTTAACAATACAAAGTATTAACAAGAACTGCCTTTATAACGTCTCCTCTTCTCATTATTAAATATTATTGGATTTTAAACAACAGTTTCAAAACTACAATTTATTCCAATACTGTCCTTTAATGAATGTACAACACAGCAGATGGACAATACTGCATGTGCTGCCAAATTCTACTTACAAAGATATGTTGGTGCCAACATTATAAATGTGCGCTTTTCCTTTCCAACTTAATGTTTTTTTATCTTGGGAGACTTGACAAAAGACTTGATTACAAACATCTAACATCCAAATGTACACTTTCCCCAGTGTGTCTAACGATGAAAAAGGTGATAAAGCACAACAGTTTCTGCTTTTAAGGAATGGATTGCAAACCTTGCAAACATTATGCGACTAGAAAGACTAGACTATTACCTGTATAGAGCATGAACAACAAAGTCGAAAGATAGAGCCCTTCAATCCTTTTTACAGGGATAAGAAAATGTTTCTAAACTTGATAATATCAATGACAAGGATAAAAGTCTTAAACGACCTGGTATACTGTCACTGAAGGGCATGAGTTGACATCAATGTGGACTAACTTAATTTTGAGAATGTGTGAAGCTCTGTTCTTCTTGGTCGGTAGGAGAGTTCATTTAAAATTAGTGGCCTTTTCTAGCTCAGGAGAAAACAAAACGGCAGCCGTACTGAAGAAATGAAGAAAATTCCTGTGCAGATCAACGTAGCGAACAGTGGCTTCTGAATCCCTCTTCGGTACAGAGGTGGAAGAATAATGTTGTTTTAATTTTCACAGTTAGAGAAATTTCAATGTCAAAGGAAACCTTTAAATTGAAGTGTTACTGTGTGTGGTGGTTATGTTCAATGTTAAAAAATGTATTGTGTTACTTTTTATCTCGAATAGCCATCAAAATTGTTTTGGTTTATTACAGACGTGGATAATATCAGTATCAAAAGCAATACATCTTACATATCTCTAGAATGATAAAAACTACTTGAGTGCTGTTAACACTATTGCTTAGTAGACTAATAATGATATCTGAAGAAAGACATTAAAGACGGTTGGCCATATGCTAGGTAATTGGTTTTGTCATCTACAGTATTTTGTTTTTTCTATAGCTTTCATATTAATACATTAGTGCTAGCTTATTGTGCACAGTATTGCATTTCATACCTCCTTTGTCACACACCCTAGCATAGTCCTTTAAAATGTTAGTAGATGTAGCAATGGTAAAAGTGTGGTACAATGTGTCATTTTGAACAATATAGTTAATGTACGTGTATTCAGAAGTGTATTTGAACAGAGGGAAGTGCATCTGCATATGATCTATTGTCTTTCTTTCCCCCTTTGAACATATCTATTGTCAGCCTGCCCGGACCACAGCTGAAACCAGCAGGAAGCTGCCCCAGATTCCAAATATCACCAAGAACCCTGAGCACCTTTTTTAATTTTAGCATATAAACCCATCCTCACCAGAGAGCCATTAGTGACAGTATTCTCCCATCATTCTAGGCTATTAGCATCATAAACTATACCTCTTCGATGCAAAGGTCTTGCCACTTATGAAGTCAAGGGCCATCTCTCATCACGTTCCTTCCATAGCCTGGTAAAGTCTCTACAGTCTCTATACTAAAAAAGCTGATCATCATAGAGGGAATAAATGGAATTTGCTGAACGTAGACACCATATTAAATCACTGACTCTCTTCTCCTCCTTCTATTTTGTGATGAATTCAATGTTTGTTAAAACAACTGCATCCTCAAGTCAAATATAGCCTGGGTGACAGTCCCCATGTCTGTCCAGTATTTCCCTCTATGAGTATCAGTTGTACAGTACATTAGAGAACTAGTGTATAATTTATAACACATTATTTATAATGTGTAAACTAAGTTCAGATGACTACAACAATTTTTTTTTTTTTTTTGCAGTATTTTGTATATTTAACCTGCTCTAATTCTTTAGCTACTCCCTAAAACCTAACTGACCTGACTGTTATGTATTCATGAATTCTGTTACAATGATTAACCTAATCGGACCTCATTTGTTTATGCAAATAAGGTTAGAAAAGAGAAATTGAATGGGACGCTGCATGGAATTTCAGTAATCCTGGAGGCCATGTAGAACAGCAAACATGGAATTTACATGAATTGCTGTTACATTCATGTTCTAAATGTTCAGAAAGTGTTTTAAATAAAAGACTAGCTAACACACCGAATAAAAACGGTTTAGCAACATTTGGTTTTGGCATGTTTTATTCACTGAATGTCAAATGTTTTATTGATTTTTATCATTTAAAAAAAACAACAACTATATGAACATCATGTAATGTCATAGCATCATGTAATTAAAGAAACTACAAAACGATATATAGCAAAAAGTCTACAGGAATCCGTAATAGTAATACAGTGTTTCATGACCGATTTCAAAATGTTCAATTTTTCAATTTGTTGTCAGTTTTTTGTTAAGTATATGGAAAATGACAAAGCAGTATGTAATTCAATGCGTTAACCATTATTAGCCACTATTCAGCAGGTTTCATTCGACTTTATGAAGAAAAATGAGGTAATTCTCTAGGGTGATGCAAAACTTTTGGCCATAGTTGTACATTGTCCTACTGAAATCATAAACAATAATCCGTTATAGAACCCAGTGAAGCCAAGATCCTTGGCCGTAGTTGGCCTTAACATGCCACTATAAACATCAATACTGGTTCAAAAAAACATCTGCAATATTGGTAATGCAAAGAAGAGAACTGAAAGGGTTTGGATCTTGTCAGTACCTGGGAATGACTTGAGTGAATATCATCTCACCTGGTGACTCAGCCAGTGTTGACCTGCTACAAGATTTATATCAAATCCAAATATGTTGCTCAACTTATTCTGTTCATTATTAAGCATAGACCATTTCTTAATGATACTGAAGCTTTTGAAGAAGAAAAAAACAAGTACAGTGTTGCACTTCAAGTGGATGTTCTAATGCTTTTCCTGATTGCTCCTTAATTCACATGATATAGGGGGCAATTAATTGTGCCAATTATCCCTCATGCGAATATGCACAAATGTATTAGAATAAAAGATCCCTCATTAAATGTAATGGGGGTAAGTGAAGATAATCAGCCAGGGGTATTTTGAATAATCGGGGTACTTAGTTAAAACAATGGGGGAACCTCGTTTTGATTTGCATATACAAATGAGCATACAAACTGTTTAGCATACATATAAATACATACATATAAGCTATTTGTAGATTTCATGTATCATATTAGTCTGTGATTCTAAAAACAGTGTCTCTTTAATTACATGGCCTAAAAGCAGTCCAATTGAAAAGTCTTTTCAATAATACTGCTTACTGTATACAAATAGATACTAGCTAATGAACACAACTTAGCTTGCTGTGTTTTTGAGATAAAAGGGAATTTTGCATAAATACATGCCGCTATTCATATTTGAATGTTGGCTATTACATTAGTTCCTTAAAATATGTAATCCAGATTTTAATAAAACATCACAAGTTTGTTTCATGCCATGTCTACTAATAGTCCAAATGAGACCGTTTTCACAGTTTTTAGTTCTAATTGGGATGTACAGGGGTTGGACAAAATAAATTATACACATGTCTATATACAGACATTAACATAGAACGATTATAGACAAATATACTGGTGATGTTCTCACATGATTTTCAATAATGAAAATAAATACAAACTGGTACTTTTGAAATGTACCATAAGAAGGTCATCCATAACAAAATTTTGTTTTTTGTCAACTATTATCCCTTCTTAGCTGCTTGTATCCCTTATTAAGGCTCTTATCTGCTTTTATCCCTTTTTAAATTGACTGTTGTATGTGTTTGTGATTTTACTTGTAAACACTTTGAGATGTACCACATGAAAAGTGCTATATAAATTATTATTATTATTATTATTATTATTATTATTATTATTATTATTATTATTAATGCAACCACATAATTATTATTACTACATACCATATTACCTTTACATCCCTCTACTAAGTACGTAAAGACTGTTGTCTACTTCTCCTCTAATCAGATTAACTAATCAAGTTTTGACATTATTACATCTTATGAAACTCAAGTGAAAAACCTCTAGCATAGCCTAGTGGTAATGTCAATACTTTCTTATATCTGAACCTGATTAACATATTGAAGAGGAAAAAAGAAACAATGCACATTGTAATTGGAGACAACAGTTAAAATATGTAAAAGAGGCCAGTAAATTTTGTGGTGTAAGCAAAAAAGACAATCAAATGCATCGTAAATAATTCCCCTTTGTCCCAGCTTATTTATTTAGCAGGGAAATCCAATAACTCGATGCAGTGGCCTTTCATCTCACAGTTCCCAAGTTAACTCACTCAAGCCTGTGGTGTTGTTTATTTAGCAAATTAGTTTCAAGAAAAAAAAAATCAGTGTTTTTTTACTGAGACAGTGGTGGTTTATTAAGGTAACACATTTTGGCCTAGAAAATCACAGAGTGCAATATCTTGATTGTAGCGTGTGTTATTTTGATATTTCTGTATCAATATCTATATCTTTATCTATCAGCAAGACAAGGGATAAAAGGGTTACATGATATAAAAAAGGCTGTCTATTAGGAAGTAGACATGAAAAATAATCAAATGTGTTTGATTTCAAATACATTACATTTTTTGGTGCTTTTATTTTTCCTTTTACTATTAAAGAATCCAAGTATATTGGAAACTAACCTTTAACAGAAGTATTACACTTCTCCATAATGTTTTTTTTTTTTTTTATTGTTTTACAGTACTTTATTAATTCATATAAGTGCGCATGCTTGGTCATTTCCTCTCATAATTATGCAGGACGTTACTGAATATGAATTAAAGGCTGATGATTTAATAAGTCAACTGCATCAGCCTGCTATTTTTCAAGTTTTGACTCAAATAAAGAAGTTCAGAAAAAGACCTAAGGAGAAGAAGTCAAGCACTTAACTTCAGATCTATGACAAATAATGTACTTGCCAAGCACTTAATTAGGCTCAAGGTGGTTCAAATAGTTGGTTGGCGCATGACAGCCTCAATACTTAAATAATGCTTTTATGAAGTTTCTGTGGTGGGGCAATTTCAAACATTTCATGAAATGATGGATGGATCACTTGTGCCAAGTCAGGATGAAAGTTGCCAGCTTTGATGACACCTCCTAATGTGAAACACAGGTGTTCTTTTACTTCCTGTTGAAGTAATTGCCTAATTTCTGGCACTAGGTTTAATGAGGATTGGCACCTGGGCCACTTTACTTAAATTTAGCAAAGCAGCAAGTTTTGGTTTCCTGATTTTCTTAGAGAGGTGTCACTGATATTCAAATTATTTTGCACCTGTCGTGACATCTGGGACAAGCAAACCTTGATTGCTTTAAGTTCTTACTGGATTTGTGATTCTTTCTTTGCTTTAGTCTGAAACAGCAGGACATCTTGCTTACACAGAGTTGGAAGAGCCAGAGCTATTTGGAACCAGGATCTCTATGGATACACAACTACCCCCCCACCCCCACTCCCCACCCCCGTACACACACACACACATTTCATTTGTTCTGTAACATATTTACTTCAATCCACATGTCACTGTCCAGTCCAAAATGCCTACAGACAGCAATTGGGCTACTTCCAAGACTGGACATTGCCAGCCTTTAATTTTCAGTGACAATCACTACTATGATTCTGTCGGACACTTCTTTTTGACTGCATCGTGTCTATGTTTTTCATTTTTGCCTGTCTTGAGATGTCTTCAGACATCTTGAGACAAGATTAAGACAACATTAATACATCTTAAGACACATTGCAAACACATTTATAGACGTGTCTAAGACACAGTGTCTTGGACATGTCTTAAGCCTTCTTAAGACATCCTTTCAACTGCCTTTAAGGTGTCTTGAGGTGTCTTAAGGTACAGTGATTATTGTTTATAATACATGAAATACAGTGGAAAGTGCATAATGCATGATAGTAGCATAATACATGAAAAAGTAGCAGCAACAGAGCAGCTAATAGCAGATATCAGGCTTAAAGAGCATGGAAAGCAAGAGAGAACAGGTGGGTATTGAGAGTTGATTTAAAGAGAGGGACGGTGGGAGCATCATGAACCAAAGCTGGGCGAGAGTTCCAAAGAGTCGGAGACATGAAGCTAAACAAACGTTTTCGTTTAGCTTCGAAAGTTTCTAGAGACACCTAACTTCAAGTTCTGCCTATACTGCATAGCTGGTTTACATGAATGCCTTCTATATACATGTTTAACAAAAAAAAGAAAAACGTAATACTTTATAGGAAACAGCAACTTCACAAAAGCATGATTTCAGCATTGAGGCTGTCAGTGTAAAAGCAAACAACTGTTTTGCTACTGTACTCAGGTATATGCAAAAATATATTGCATTTTGAGTTCAGTTAAATTAAATGTGCATCAAAAATTATGCAGAGTATAGTCTTCAGAACTATAATAATTAGTCTCTATTATTTTAAAAGCTGGTTTGACTTTTAGAAGCCGTTTTTGTTTGCAAGAAACAGGTTTGTCTGTATACATTTTATGGTGGAGTAACAGCGATTTTTCGGCTTCTATTACATGGCAGTTGTTTTGTCCTCTTAAATTTAACTAATAAATTGCTGCAAATGCATTTCCAGGATCTATAGACTGGGAGCCAGTTAAATAACTACATAATCAAAGCTACAGGTGAGCAAAGAGCCCCATCCTGGGTGCTGCTCTCTGTCAGCTCGGAGCATATTATACAGCTCTAAATAATCAACTAGCTACTTATGAATTCAGACGTCACTGTTTAAACCTTAGAACTCAGGTCGTTTTCTACCCAGGAAGTCTTCCCTCCCAAACAACCTGCAGCTCAACGCAGATGGCTAATGATTACAGAACTTCTCTGATTTATCATGTCCTTCCTAATGTATTATTCCAGAGGTGGGTATGAGGTACTGCTCTGGTTTACACTGACCCTGGACTTGTGAAATAATTAATACAATAGTGCAAATCAGCCATTTTGAAAAGAGTAATTTACTGTGGATGCAGCCTCTCAGCAGGGCCCCTCATTAATCAAAGAAAGCAGTGAACATCAAAGTGTTCCTTTCCCACTGCAGCAGCATCCATCATAGTGCTATTAAATGTGCCGTGGCAATGCTTGATAAATATAATGCCTTTGATATGCTGCTAACTATTGGCATGTTGGAGGACAGAAATCCCAAAATACATGGTAGCAACAAACAAAACAAGGAAACTAACTTCCCAGCTGCATTAAAATTATGCACAACAGAAGTGATTATAAGCCTTGTATTAATTGCTTCACAATTATTGGCTTACCCTTTGTCACCTATTTTAAAAGTACTTACTTCCATATTACTATAAATTAGGGAGATTTGCCCTCAGGAATTAAGTGTATAATCTGCCATGCATACTGTTCATACTGGAAATCAAATATATCTCATTATATTTTAATTTAAAAAAAAAAAAATCATATTTTAAACTAGCCTTAAAAGGGAGGTGGAATATTTTACACATACAGGCATTTGTCTCTTGATGGGTCCATTCTTTTGGGCCATGGTTGTGTACGTGTGTGCGTGTGTGTGTGTGTGTACATATGTATATGAGAATATAAATATTTGATTTGTAACTAGACCTTTATGAGATTAAAAAAATGGGTGTTTAACCATTTTCACATGTAGACTTTTTTTTGTATCTGTTTGTTTGTTTTTTGTAAAAGTGAAATTCCGACAACCAGGCTCTCGCAATTATTTCCACTCACTTCAGTCGTTTCAGCTGCTAGATTCATCAGACAGACTCTAAACAGAGCCAGCTTTTGTTCAGAGATGCCAGTAGGCGTACTGTAGAAGCTATGCTTCATTGACATTTGCACTAATATTATCCTTTATTTAAAATTAAATGAAAAAACTCAAATTCATCTGCCTACTCTCAAGCTGCACTGCAAAAATGCCAGACGCTTTGAGCTCCGCCCAGCTTCCCCAAGCATGCCCTCCCAGCCAATCCGAACCTCAGCACTATTCAAGTCAAGTCAGCGCTAGGGAAGCCTCACTGCTCAATTGGTTGCCTAGCAACACGTCTCCTGTTCCAAGTCCCAGATGAACACATTTGCACAGCAACCAGCGACAGGGTGCTCTCTGTCACAAGAACCCATGATGTATATGTTGGAGAAGCCTATTCCATCTATTTGGATACAGATTACACAGGAGACATCCAGTTTTGAAGACAAAGGTCTAGGGAAGCTGATGCTAACCATGGGGCCTTGTGTTCCAGTGTTAATGCACTGTGGGTAGCTTTCGTCTGGGATCTTTACATATGCCGATTGCACTGGGGATTAAGTTGACCCACTTTGCTGACATATGGAGGCTAGGTCATTATTCATTTATACTTCCTGAGATGTTGCGTGAACCTTTCAAAAGAGACCTGACAGTTGTAGTGGCCAGATTGATGGTGACAAGGAAAACGGGTTTCCTGTGATTAATTTATGATGAGCATTCATTAGAAAAAAAAATTGTTTTATGATAAATAAAATCATCCGGTTTCATTAGGATAATTTTACCACTGAAAGGTGTGAAAAAATGTTTGCATGTTTTCTCAAAGTGCTACTAACATTTGAATACATGTATATATTTTCTTATAGTGGCTTCAAATTGCATTTTGTTTTTCCTTACATTTTTGTGATGTTTGCAATCATTCTAATCATTCTGTTTTCCTGTCATAGACAGATGTAATAGATCACCCAAACTGTCTTTATATTATTACAAAACAATTCAATACCATCAGCCAATCAGCTTCCAGCTCTAGTGGGCTTCTATCAGACAATAGATGCCCGCTGCTATGTCAGCTGTGAATCACATTTTAAATCAATCCATGCAAGTACCAACCTTTTCATATCAACTTGCTGTAATTAAAGCTCAGGTCAATGGGCAGCAAATACTAGACAAAGACACAACTAGTCCAAATGTATTGTATTATTCCATAGAACCAGCCAATCAGTACTTTGCAATTTTGAAAGCAACCAGTCCTGTTTCAGAACCCATTGTTTCAGAAACAAAAACCTTAAAAAAGTTATTTTTTTCTGAAAAAGCTTCACCCCAGCCTAAACCCATCTCAATGCCTCTACCCTTCTGCAATTCTCCTTCTAGCTGTGCAACGGTTCCCTTTCAATTCGAAGGTGACCGCCAAAACAATACTTTTGGGTAATGCCTGCTTGTCAGGTATTTGCTGAGCATTTTATATCAAAGCTGCCCATACCCCACCGTGGAGTGACGTCCGAGGTCGGACCCGAGGTCAAGTCCTCTCTAAGGAGCAACTCCCATTGGACTGTGGACACGGTTTCAACTGCGTATGCTAATGCCAGCCTACCCACCTGGGAGGATGGTCGCGCACTCTACTAGAGGCGTAGCTATGTCAAGTGCCCTCTTTAGAAGTGCCTTATTGAAGAATATTTGTACGGCAGCTACCTGAGCAACTCCGCATACATTTACCAGGTTCTACCAACTTAATGTCGTAGATCCCTCTATGCCTTCAATAGGCACCAGGATCCTTGAGGTTGCACATTCACACCACCAACACTAAATTGCGGTAGCGAGATGTCCCTCATATGCTGTCCGCTCATTCTCCCTCATGACGGCATTGATAGTATTGTTTTGGCGGTCATCTTCGAATTGAAAGGGAATGATAGGTCAAGGATATAACCCCGGTTCCCTGAAAGAGAAGATGACCGCCAACCTTGCGAGGTCGCATCACGCGCATTCGTGGGTTCAATGCAAAAGAAAATGAGGTCTCCATGCAGTGGCTATTTATTACCTGGGGAGGTGGGACCAAATACCTGACAAGCAGGCATATCCGAAAAGTATTGTTTTGGCGGCCATCTTTTCTTTCAGGGAACCGGGGTTACATCTGTAACCTATCTTTCCTTAATATGCTCAAGACATTCAGTTCTGGAGGCCTGAGTTTGAATCCACAGTGCCAGAAGTTAAATGCATTTCGATGGACACTAACCCACAGAACTGCAACACAATTCAGCACACCTGACAAGACAGCAGCCTCCAGAACAGAGAGCAAGTAATAGATGGCTTGGAGCCTGGACTTCTTGAGATATGAAAAGTAATAAAAAAAACTAATTAAAAAAGTGGATATCACAGCTGAAGTAAGACATTAAAGTAAGACATGAAGTAAGACACTGTAAGCTTAATTAATTAGCAGTGCAGTTAGACATGCAGTTGACATACACCAACACTCCTGTCTGTGTAATTTTATAGTTATCAATATTGTAAATGTTATGATTAAATAAGAATATGTTTAGTATATCTTAGCTTGGTAACCCTTCACAGAAATATTCATCCTTTTTAATTAAGTCCATGTTTTTGAAGCTGAATCATGCATTGACACCTTTTCCCATTTTTTTTTGCAATTTCTGCTAATCACATTATCGGATGATGTATTTCTTTATCATATCTAAAGTTCACAGATCCCATAACTGCCATCATGTGCATTGTTAATTAACCACCATGAACATCACAGAGACTCATGAACTCATCTCAGTGTACATTTCAGCATCTGGCTCCTGTATCGAAGCACCAGTAAAAACATGACACTCTAAATCAATTTCCATTTTTTAATTTAATTTAGCACCTGGATTGATTAACTATTTTGGACTTTTTGACTTGGTAAACTATATATTCTGGAATTCAACATGGTTTGTCTACTTTCCTAAAATCAATGTGAAAGCGTAGCGTGCAAGTTTACAATCAAGTATGTTCCAAGGACTTGGTACAGTAATATCCTTGTTTACATAAAGAAGAAAGTCAAATGAATACAGGCCTTCAATTACAGGGTATACCTGGACAGTACTTATGCTGTATGTACTGTAGTAGTGTTTGTCTGCGGCACTTTATTGGGATGCATCAGGAGAAGGAAAAATATCCCGAAAAAGCGGCTGTCCCAATTAAACGAGAGGCAGTTGAGATGACCTTCGCCACACTTTTTTGAGACTTAATGAAAAGAAAAAGAAAGCATAACACATTACGATTTAATGTTCAATACATCATTTAAAATAAGAGTCAATGTTTTTGTTTTCATTTTCTATTCCTAAACTCGCTGTTTTTTATTTTGCACCTGAGACGTTGACAAGCCAACTTGCTTTGCAACAGCTGCCTGAGAAACCACAGGAGGCTGTAGCTCCTAGAAGAGTTTTACGTGGTTTATGCAATTTACACAAGTCACAGCATAATCACATATTCACTGCATTATGCTACATGACCTGTCTTTCTCTAAAAAGCGATCTCCTTTCATCATTTGAAAATACTGTATCCCAAATAAACAAAGTGACGTCCCAATTAAACAACAGAAATAGCCCTGGGAAGAACCATCTCCCAGAGTTGTATTCCATGTAAGCAGAAATCCTGATGATCAGTATTCCGATTAAGGGGCGCTGACTTCATTAGGTTGCACGGTACCGCTGTAAACCAGCACACTGCACAATTTTGTGGTCCCAATCGATGGCAGATTAGACAGGTTTGACTGTAACAGGAATTGTCTTCAAGGGATATTCACTAAAATACCCTCGATATAGATGTAAAGGGATCCTGAATGGTAACTTTCAGGGTTGCGATTTGGCTCATTTATTTTATGAGCAATAATTAAATAAGATGTCATCTGCTAAATACCAACAGGGTACATGAAGAATCCCCAAAGATTCGTCTCAAGCAATAAATCACTTTAATAAATCTCTGATTAAACTGTTTAAGTAGACTTAACGGGATTACACCAAAAAGGGTTTTGCTTTAATGTATTAATATTTCAAATGTGATTGGGCAGCTCTGATCTGTGTTAATAATAATTTTAAAAAATTAGGCAAGAAATGCTTCTTCCACTGTAACTGGAACTGGCTGTGTTTTTTTTCAATACAAAGAACCTAGAGGGGCAACTTGAGTAAGCCTGTTTAGCCCTTGTGATGTCCAGGTATCACGGTTAATGTATGTATTTTTCATAAGGACACCCAAAACTCTGCAACTTCCTAAAAACAGACCTTTCTTTCCTCTCAAGTTATTTCAATAGTTCTGTCTTCTTTATACAATTGAAATTCCCTGAAAGTTTAAGAAATCAGTTTACAGAAATTTTGTTGAAAAAAAAAAAAAAAGCACCAAAATACATATATATATATATATATATATATATATATATATATATATATTATATAGGTTTGGCACCGATGAGGTTAAGAAGCTTAGTTATTTGAAAAGCACTTGCTGTAACAGATGAAAATAGTCTCAATGTCTCTGGTTTTTCCCTACCCCTTTAAGCTAAACTTAAGTCATGCTGCCCAAAGCAATAGAGCTGTAATGCAGTGTAGGAGTAGACAGCCTTGGGGAGTCGTACAGAAAGTTATGTCTCACTGGCCAAGTCTCTTGATTTGATTTGCAGTATACTTCACATTTTAAACTCCACTTATGAAGCCAACTAATATTCTTGCCAATATTTGTTTAGTTTTTTGGTTTTTTTCCTATATTAGTCTTCAGGTTTTGGATATGGCCCCCTGCTTCCCAGGCAACGGTCCTCCATTACCAAAAATGGTCTCTTGTCTGTGAACTACAATATAGACTAAAATATCTCCACATGTTGTCCAATAGAAAATAACCTTTTGTGTACCAGTGTTATTAAAAGTATCAGTGAAGGTCTAAGATGAATGTATATATACTGTATGCAATGTATGGGTCTAGTATTGTATTATGGATGCTACTAACTACTGTAAGCTGTAAAAAAGTAATCATTATTAGATTTATAGGTTCACGTATTTGCATATTACCCACAATTAAAAACAATGAAGGTTGCAGGTGTGGTTTATATCAGACTCCCAGGACTGAAGAAAGGAAAATCACGTTCCTCATCATAGATGTTTTTTTTTTCCCTCTCAGTCCTTTTGCAGCCAAGATAGAATTTTAGAGAGTAATTTTTATACCTACTGTGTGATTAATTGTCTGATATAAAGATTATAAATGCAGTGGAACTGGAGAAAAGTAAGCTTGAATAAGGACAGTTCTTGGAGTTTGGGAGATATTGCTGTGTATGAAAAGCTGGTACACATATTGTATACACATACCTCTAATGGGGGCCGCCCAAAATTCCCACAGTTCATAATTCAAATGGTTCAGACTTTCTGACATGTTTAATAGAGGTCTGTCATTTGCCTGTTTTTTTTGGCTAGGGTTTTACTGGTTAAAGAAAATATTTCTATTGTATTGGCCTTAGGTTTTGAAAAGGGAAAGTGGGTTGCTATATTAAGAATTAGCTCAGAGTTTCTGTGTTTCACTTGCTAAATCCCTGGACCCTGAGAAAACTGACCAAATACTGGACTGCGAAATGGCAAATACATGGTAAAGGCACTGTAAAAGCAAAGTAAAAAACAACATCATATGAGAGGTGATATAGTTACTAGAGCTACATCGTCCACATGAAAATAAGATGATCTTATCAGTCTGTATTATTTGTGGCACATTCATTTGATATCTGTTTACTATCAAATATTATCAAACCACTTTTTTTTCCCCACTGCAGTAACAATAACTCTCTGTATAACTTGGTTATAATGGTGAGGCCTTGGGGTGAAAAAACAGTAGCTTTGCCCTTTAAAGCAGGCAGAGAGCCCGCAAATCAATTTTAAAAGACAAGTTAGAAAAAACTTAAGTATCTTGTAAGTCTTATCTGTCGGGAGATGTGGAAAAAGCATATGTATGGAAATGGGTTCATTTTTCAATTACAGGTCTAGGGGAAGGATTGTTCATGATAAAGTATATTTGAACTCACCTTAGAAGCTTCTCTCTATAAAAAAAAGACCTTACTTTGTTAGATTTGTTTTTATTTCTTTACACAGGGCAACAGAAATATATGAACATTGTGAGGAAATATTATACTTTATCTTCTACATCCTAGATTTCAGTTAAAAACAAACTAGACAGGGGGCTAGGATTTTAGTTTGTGTTTTATTAATGTGATAAATAACAATGGCTCAAAGCTAACTGTTTTCTCATATACGATACCATGTAGATTATCAAATAATCCAATTGTTTTTTTTTTAAGTGTATCTATTAAGAATGGTAATATTACAAAAAAAAAAATTCAGAGGCGTCTATAAATATATTAGATTCAACACTAAAAAAAATCCAATCGGTTTCAAATTCAGTTTTTTTGTCAAAAAACCCTTACAGTTGATAGAAAAAGGTACTGATGATTAAATGAACAAATGGTAGATGTAAGATCCAATGAAGCTGATCCATGATGATCTAATTTAGTCCTCTATAACAGGTGAATGACCAAACAAAGCTGAGTTGGTTCCCGCAAACATTGCCCCTATCGTCAAATGTTCAGACCCCTTGCTGTTGTGTCTGCCAGTCCCAATATACCAGAAATGTTTGGGAGAATGCGTTAGTCATCATGGATGACCATTTTAGCAGTAAATTGAATAGAATCCAGTAGTTGAATATTAAGCGAATCGTCTAGTTGGATGTCAAACAGCTGCTTATTGATTTAAATTGGTGACAAATTTGTCAGGCTGATAGTCCAAAGGTGTTGTGTCAAGTCTAGTCCCACCATAAAACCCTTGTTTCCTTTTTTTTAACATGTGCTTTCTGGGAAGCAAATTTGTTATCAGCCACAGCTGTTAATACTGGGCCTCCTTAATCATAGGGCTCCTGTGGGCTGCCCCAGAGTCTCCAGTTCTCTGTGGAAAAGCAACTGTGTCGCTAGCAGCTGAACTCCATTGTTAAGCCGCTGTGATAGATATCAGGACAAATGGGTTTTTAGCAGTGCAGCCATTTTGTTTTAGAGGTAAAATGAGGGAAGTCTTTCTCGTAACAAAATACTTGTCTACGCTTCCAGTGTAAAACAAAAAAAATATTTTAACATCCATTTCAACCCTTATCCATATGCCACTGATAACTGTACCCTTCTTTTTGTATGTCTGTTTAAATGTTTAAAGCATATACACATTTTAACCCATTATCCCAAAATATAAACTATTATAGACAAAGATTTGATTGAGACTAGCTGCTCATTATTTAAATAAAAAATAATGTACTGTTTTTTATTTTTTCTGACGGCCAGTTTTATTAAGTGCTTTCCAGTCCAAAATTATCATGGGGTGGGGGTGGATAATGGTAGTCATGAACTAACAAGGAACTAAAGAAATGTTTGTCTTTGCAATTGAGAGAATGCATAGTGAACTGTACTTGTGAAGCACTGTTTGAACAGTCTGATTTTTATCTATCCTCTACAGGAAGCATCCTTTTCATCTCTATCATCACTGCCTCTAAGTATCAAAAGTTGGCAGTCCAACAGAGATAATGGTGGGGAATTAAGATCAACAGCACTTTACACTGTAAACAAACGCTTGCCCTGGAGCAGGCTCAAACTTATGCCACAGCAATTTACCATACTGTTATCCCAAAATTTACAGGGAGAAAAATCTAACACACGTGAGGTTCATCAAAAAAATTTTGCCCTTTTTTGATGTGGAAAAGGTTAGATCGCTGACACTAAATTAAAGTAAACAGACGTCTTCTAGTCTGACTGATAGCAAATTATCTAGAAAACTGAACTGGAATGAAAGCATTTTTTAACCAAAAAAAAGAACCATTAGCAGACCACTACAATCAGTAAAACACTAAGAATGTGGCTACGAGTATTCCAGAGCCATACTTATACTGTAGTACATTGATAGTAGCACACTGTTACTGCAATAGATACCTATTCCATGCCTCATACTACTGATGCGACCCTGTGCCAGCATTGCCCCTTGGTAATAAAAAATACATTATACTGCCATTGTAGTGCCACAGTTATCCTTTGTGACTACATTTGTGAGGGGGCTTTCCGTCAGCACTTGTGATGAAGTTCACTCTCCCTATTCCTGGGTAATATGTAATGAAGCCATTTAAATGCAGGCTGTTCTGGGTCAAAATGTGATACGTGTGCATGTCCTGTTACTAATACATGAGGCAGACATGCCCTGTAGGAACCCAGAGAAGAACAACAAAGCCAGTCTTTTAAACAGACTGACTGCCTCTCTCTGTATCTACTATGGGAGTAGATGAGCACAGTGCCTCCCTATTATTCACCACACTCTTAATCTTGATCCTTGGCTTGTGTGATATGTTAGAGCTGCATATTGGAATTGCTTAGGGAGTGGAGCAGGTGCCTGAGGGTTGGAAAGCGGCTCCATTATGAAAGTGGGCTCTGATGATTAATGGCAGGATTCTGTGTACTACTGCTGACTTCATTGGTAAATACAACATTGTTAATTTTATCATTATAAACTCCAAGCACAACGTGAAAGTCTGTCTGCCTCAAGGATGGCGAATTTGATAAGGCGCCTCTCTCATACACGATAACCTCGCTGTCCTGAAGCACAAGAAAACAAATTGGCTTACCGGGACTCGGACAACTTAAGCTGACCGATTGATTTTTTTTTTTTTTTTTTAAAGGCAATGTTATCTTGTAATATATTTTTGAACCAAAACTTTTATGTTGCAATTAATGACTTTGCCACCAAATTAAAAAGAGAGCTAAAGTGTATTCACCTTTTTAATGATGCTCATCATTCTGCACCACACTGCTTTCTTTATGAAGGTACAAGACACATTTTCTTCTGCATATTCTATTTCGTTGAGTGGGTTTTACACCTTAAGACGACATGATTAATGCCCTCTCCCAGCCTTCCACTTCCCAGAAACAGGAGAGCTTTGCCAGGAGAGGAGAGGCAACTCGTTTCACCGTTGTGCAGTGGTTAGATGGTGGCTGCTTAGTCCCATAACTGTTCATTACCTTCTTACCAGTACTCGGCTTGTACTACACAAGTAAAACTGTATTTCACCCACTCTGCATTATTGGGAGTATTCCAGAACTGAGAGCACCATTTCCATTCCCACTCCATCCAAGCTCGAATTAAAAACAAAGGGATCAAAAATATGGTCTCAAATCATCCAGCTGTACATTTGCCATCTCTACTGTATATCTTTCCTTGGTAACACTTTACATTAATTGTCTCAAATTACTGTGTATTTACGTAGTAGTTACTTTGTTAATACATGTGTACTTATACATTATTGCAATGCTATTATGCACAGTTACAATGTACTTAATATGTATTTTTTTACATGATATAACCCTAACTCTAAACCAAGCTCTAGCCCTTTTCTGATACAATTATGTACTTACATATATCACACAAAAATATGTAACCTTAAGTACATTGTAACTATGCATAATAAAATTGTAATTGTGTAAGTACACCTGTATTTACTAAGTGACTAATATGTAAATACACAGTAATTAGAGACACAAAGTGTTACCCTTTCCTCCCATTGTAATTGAAATAAGCGATAATAATCTGCGATTTCAAGTACGATTTCGTGGCTCTCCAGAAATGTGTTATAAAGTAAACCTCAGTGCCTAAATGTTCTGTTGCAATCAGTACCCTGATATTGTTTCATAGTGATTCATTCTGACAGAGTGAGATCTGCAAGCTTTTTCAGATAGACCTAATTACTTGGCTAAATATGAGGAATATAAAAAATGCCAAAATTGTGTGTTATCTCCAGGTCAACATTTGTGTTTGGAAACAGAGACTTGTCCCTGAGAAGATTGGCACACGCCACCTGTGATAACAGTAATTAAGAAAGGGTTGCTGCGACAGTGAAGAATGTCAAAACAACCTGCATCTGCTCTACCAATAAGAAGGGAAAGGAGAAATCACAGACGGTTGTTTGATATGCAATGTTTTCAAGGTCTATGTCTGAATTAGGAATGTTTCACTTAAGCAATTATGAGCACACATTAGTGTTTGAGTGCTAAAAACACTTCTGAGCAGAAAGCATGTGATAATGTGTTAATGGGGTCCAAACCTACTGATAAATATCCATTTAGGAGCTCATTACTGCTCTGCAAAATGGGTTATTTGTTAAACGTATTTATTTATATATTTTTGTACCATAGTGAGAGAGGTAGAACTTTGGAAAGTTGGCTTTACTTTGAAACAAACTTGTAGTTTGAGACGCAGGCAGGGAAGTGACTCAAGTTGACACTGACTGCCAAGGAAGTGCTTCAAATCCTTACAGCGCTGTCTTATAAAGACCTGCATTAGTTTCTTATTTATGATGGAATTCAATAACACTTCCAGACACAGGAATACACTCCCACAAACACAGTATTGGCATTAGCAAAAGTGTCAAAAACCTTTCTATAAGCTCTGAATTTTAATCAAATAAGTACCGTATACTGCTTCTCTTAAGATTGTTAATGAATGTTGCCTTGGATTGAATCCCTCCCTGAGCTACAGTACCTTAAATGAGATTTTAAAAAGATTAATATTGCTAATAGTATCACTTGAAAATATTAAGTTGTTTAAATGTACCATATAATACAAACACACTTCAAAATACAGAACAGTGTACCTACTATATACCTTTCTATCATTCTTCAAAATAATTTGAGTCTCACAATGGTAAAATAAGTGTCTGCAATTCCAATGTAACTAACACATGATTTCCTATTGATTTCAAATGAAATTCCCATTGAATTCAAAGGTCACAAGCATGAGTTCATGACATACTTGTCATGACTTCATAACATTTCCCTTCATCCATGTGAAATAATCATGAACACTTATTTTAAAGTGTCACCACCACAATCATTGTGCGCTAAGTCAGGCTTCCTGTAGCAGGAAGAAATTATTAGTAAAAGAGCATTACTGTGTAACTACATATAGTATTTTTTTAAGTGTCTCTGTAATTTCAATTTTATATTCCTTAAGATCAGTGTTAGGCCAACACCATAGCAAAATAGAACAGTACAAATACTCTATTATTCCATTAAAAAGTAAGTAAGTAACAGTAGTTCTGTTGAGCTAAGGACAAGTAAAATATGCATTAGGTTGTAGGCATGACTGATTTCTTGTATTGACATTGCTTTTACGGAAAATATAAATCCTATTAAGTTTATATTTTGAATAACTCCTTCAATAAAGCTGACTGCATGAAGTTGGATATAGCTTTACACAAACAGCCATCTATCTGAGTAGCAGTTCGTTCAGAGTTCTGCTTTTGATGTTTTAATAATTATTTAACACAATACAAGCTTTGAATGCAATTGTTGATTCTAGCAAAATCATTTAGAAATCCTGAGCAAAATGAACCACGCTGGGACATCCAGACTCACTGAAGATATATATATATATATATATATATATATATATATATATATATATATATATATATATATATATATATATAAATTTTCCCTCCCCCGGATATCAATCATTGCAAATCTTACATAAAATGGATTTAATAGCTAAGTGGGTCAGTAGCATCTGTAGAGTCTGCAGTAATTGTTCCCATTCATAAGCAAGAAATATAATAACACTCAAAATAGTGTAGGCTGAACCAGCAAAAAAGGATCTGGAGGGGTCAGACTGAGGAGAAGTGCAAAAAAAAAAATCAATTTAAATGTTCTGTTTAGGTAAAATCTGGGATTAATTATATAATCTGCACAAAAAATTTACAAGCAGAGATTTGACCTTGTTTAATTTTCAGGTCAGCAGTTATAAGTTATAAGTTATAAACCCCAACTCAACTGTAGTAAAAGTTCTCTTTCAGCCAGCTAGTGATATATTGTCTGGTTTTATATGTATTTTTTTTACTCATGCAAAAACAACAATTGAACCTTAATTATATTATAATAAGTACCCCTAGTGCATGGGGATATGTACAAAGCAGTATATGAATATATGCAAAAAGGCAAAAACAAACACTAATACAAAGACAACTAAGGAAACAAAAGGTGGCCAAGCTCAACCCATGGTCTCACACCAGCAACCTTCTTCTTAACACACATGAAATAAACACTGGTGGGATTAAAATATATATAATAAAGATTATAGAAAATTAATAGAAAATGAAAGATAAAAATAATTAATATGGGGCAAGGATTACATTGCTTGAGCAAATAAAAACTAAACAGAAAATTATGAAGAAAACAACTGGATTACATTTAACAGAACACAGGGTTTAATCAGTCATTGATCGCGAAAGCTAAACGTTTTATTGAAGCAGAAATTTTGGATGTCAGTTTGTCTCTCCTAGGTGTATTTGCTTTTATATAAAAAAATGACCTAGTAGAGATATATTAGCAATATGCTGTCGGCTGTTTACGCATTACCTATTGAAACCGAGATAGAAAATGATGATACATAGGCATTATCACACATATTTAGAATAACTAAGATTTATCACATCGGATACAAGACAGTACACTGGCTATAAATCACATACCTGTGTTCCTGCTGGTAAAATGTCACCTTTTTAAACAGGCTGAAATGGTTTGCTTTTTGTCATCCAGTGTATAAACTGATAGAACATGCAAGATCTGTTGGATTAATGATCGAGATGCTTTCTGACTAAAGCTGTAACTGTGCAAGAAATGATAGGATTTAAGAGGTCCCCTCAGTGCAGGGTTATAATGATTAAAGGGAATGCTAAGAAATACAGAATATATATACAGTGAGGCAGACCTTTCACTAGAAAATATAAACTAGTACACAATTGTATCAGAAAAGAGTTAGGGTGCAAAAAGATTTATACATTAAGTGCACTGTAACTATACAGAATACCATTGTAGAAGCGAGTTACTAAGAGCTGTATAAAAGCACACAACAGCAGAGACCTGCCATTGGCTTCAGGATGGCTGAACACGTTTGGAGGAGAAGGGCAAGACGAAGAAGACCCTGCATATTCAATCCCAGGGTCACTTTGTTTGGGATCCCGGAGGATGCCGTGCTAAAGCGTTATCGTCTTACTCTGCAGGTCATCCTAGACCTAATAGCTGAATTGAGGGATGAGCTCGACCCCAGCATCTCTAGGGCCTGCTATCCCTGCATGTGAAAGTGCTGTGTTCTCTGCACTACTTAATTCCATTCAGACCACAGTTGGAATGTCTAGAGGAATAGCCCAATCCACCTTTTCCAGAGTGCTAGGCACATTTTCTGATGTCACGCTGAAAAGGGCAGGTCAATACATATAATTTCCTAAAATTACTAGCATAACTACGCTTTTCCAAACAACTCAGTTTCATGCTGAGTGATCTCAGCCATAAGGACTCTCAGCTCCTTCTCAGGAAACTTGTATTTTATTTTCCTTGCACCAAGACGACTTTGCTGCCCTTCCTCTGACTTTTTATTTTCGTGCTCCACAAATGTTATACAGCACCTACTGCTCTCTGTACTCTCTATACTCTGTACTCCTAACCCTCCTTATCATAATTGCAGATCATTATTTGTGTGTGTTGAGTAATTTGCATTGCTCTTAAGCTTAAATAGGGCACAGTGCAAAATAATTTCCTGTCCGCAATGCATTTTGAATTTATTTACACTGCGCCTATACTTAGATCTACCCCTTAATGTAAAGTGTTACGAGTAGTATTTATAAAACATTTTAAGAGCAGGCTGCAACCAACGTCTACTACCTGGCAAGCAATACAAGATTCAATGAAGCCCGTATGTGTGTGTGTGTGTGTGTGTGTGTGTGTGTGTGTGTGTGTGTATATATATATATATATATATATATGATGCATACAGTTTCACTGTAAACATCAGCGTATAACACACCCTTGTACAGCTTGCAATGTGTAATACCCACTTTTTTACTGCCAACTTCAAATACAAAAAAGGTGCACGCACACACACACACACACACACACACACACACACACACACTCACAAATACATTGCATTATGCTGAATAAAGACAACCGAAGCAATAATAGTTACGCTGAGTACAAAGGGCTGCCAAGCCTTCATCTGTCAGTAATATTATGCATCAATAGGCAGGGCACTTTCCTTTGCTGTTGCATTCTTGCTTATCCAGCTGAAAATAATATTCACATGATGAATGCATTTGCAATTAACAAAGGGAGAGATTAAAAAAAAAAAGGTACAGTTGCACCCTGCATTTGCATCAAACAAGGTTAGGCCTTGTATGCTGGAGAACATCATCAATAATGTAACACACGGTGTTAGGTCTATTGTTCTATTTCTTTTCTCGCATTTTCATTATGTTAATTTTACACTTGCAGTGCTTAACAATTGAACAATGATTATCTTGGTAAATACTACACAGATTTTGACAGTACAAACCCCCAGTGGCATCTCAATCAGCAATTTCTATTCAAATAAATAATTTGCATGGCGGTATGATATTTTCCATGTAATCCAGTAAGCCTCTATGTATTATAAATAATGTACAAAAACCCTTAATTTGACTTTGAAAAAAACGACCTCTCATGTTTGAATGATAAAGAAGTGAATGGCTACAATAGTTAAACTCTATAAAGAGTTCAATAGTGAAAAATTTAGCAGTATACGTCCCCATGTGTTGCTACAACTGTTTGAATGATGTACCAGTAATTTTAATTTTCACTGTTAACATCCTTTCTACACTTATGAATGTAAAGTATGTTACAAAAGTATTTTCAAGATGACAGTCTAGTTCACTAGGGTTTGAGAACAGGGGTGTATCCCTGACCCCTGCAGGAAGAGCGATTAGAAATAGAGATACAATGGTTCTGACTGTGTGTTCCGTGGCACATCATGGGTCATTATTGCTGTGTTGACTGTTTGGCAATGTAGACAATAATCCTCACACTATCAACTATAATAACAATTATATTCTGGCAGTGATCAGAGCCACACCCCAGATTTTAAAACCAAGTAAGTGTACTTACTTTGTAATTGTAAAAAGTTGTGAGGATGTTAACAGTGAAAATTAAAATTACAGGTACCTCATTTAAACAGTTGTAGCAACACGTGGGGATGCATAACACTATATTTTTTGGAACCATACTACTTACTCTTTAAAAGCCACTTTGGTTAGTGGCAAAAAAGCATTTATATTATTGCAGGGTACACACACACACACACACACACACACACACACACACAAAATTTCAAGGATGCTACATTGATTTCAATGCCCTGAGATGTCTGAAATGGTTGAATTGATATGCTGTACATCTGGGCCTTGCTAGTGTCTCGCTCTTAAGCAATGCAACCTATACTGAAAATCCATGTACTAGTCACAATACAGATTATAATACAGAAAATATTTACCCCATTGAAAAAACAAACCAAAAAAAAAAAAACAACAGAATATAGGACTAAGAGCTGCTCCTTATTTTATAAATGCTATTTTTAAATGTCGGCTTTCTGACAAGTTTTTGGTTAATAAAGAACAAGTCGCAGTCATTGGCAAACCTGTATTTGATTTTTGAAAATAAATATTATTTTTGTAAGTGTTTTAATCTTGATCTTCTGGTGGTGGTTGCTTAGAATCACATATGATCACACATAATTACAGAGAGACATAAACGTAACAAGGCAAACCAACGACACTGTGCACCGCGTCTTAACCACAACGCAAGAGAGCCGGGCTGGTCTGCATTTGTAGTTTTAGAGCGTTTAAGCTCATCTCGTCTCACCGACAAGGGATAACAGAATCTGTAACGGCAGTGTATCACCCAACATTACCTGTTACACTAGCTTCCACCCTCCTTGAAATCTGCTTGTCCATACATTCCTTAGTTAGCCAAAGAGCCAATCTACAGCATCTGATTGCAGCAGCAGAGGTTATGCAGCTTATGGCATCCATTAAAACAGTATGGGCCACTATACATTTAAAAACAAATCCTGGAAACAAAGGCTTTATTTTTTATTGTTATTGTATTTTGATGTATTTTATTTTTGCATCATTCTACAATTAATTAGATGCAACATTGTTTTGCAGGAGTGATTGAGTTTTATCATTTACCAATAAAGCAAATTGCAATTCATTATACAATTAAGATTTGAACAAGAGGATATAAATTATTAAAATACTAGCTACTGCCTTAACGTACCAGAAGATATTTCAAACCCAATTCTTTGTCAAACTTGAGATTGTGATGGTGTCCCGTCACAGTAATGGCTATAATTTGAATTTCTCAGAGATAATAAAAAAAATGGCCATCTGAATCTGCCCAGGGCATTTGCTAGGATGGAAGTCGGTTGATTAATTTAAAGACGTGTAATTTTGTCATCACACGATCAGGTCTAAAATGAAACCCCTTGGGTTTGACTGTACTTTATTGGTGCCATTTTTGTGTCTTTTTTGCTGATTATACCATATAAAAGAGATACTAGCGTGCATTGTGACAAAAATACTATTGTTCTGCAGAAATAGTTGAAACGATGTCATGGAAACAGTCGCCAAAGACCACAAAAGCGCAGAGCAAGCACATTTTGGAGTCCAATTAGCTAGGATTTTGTCAGATGAAAACTTTGGGTCTGATGGTCCATTTAAAGCTTGATGACAGTTCTGCAGACTATAGTCAATATTCTATAGTTTGGAAAAAGTATGCACTTTGAAGAGCAAGACAGGGGAATTACAACAATAGAGATGTGCCAGAATGCATGCATTTATGCAAACTCCATTCCATTTAACTAAAATATATGTTCTGTTGTTATCAGCCACACATAACCGCAGAACACATTTTCTGAGTTAGGATTTTAACAGCTGCTTTGAAATATTGTCTGCCTATTGTTTTAAAATGTAAAAATGTATTTTTTATAATACAAGCTAATGAAGAAGGTGAGCATACTTGACCGTTTTCACAGTCTTAAGTTACTGAAATCTGCTTTGATAAAATAAATATAATTGGAAACTCCAGTTTACATATTTTACTGCTTCATTATTGACATAAATACTCTTTAAAGTAATTTCAATTAGCAACCCTACAAAAAACAAAAAAAAAGTTATTGAAGAATGTCCTCTATCCATACCATACCAATGTCCTTGGTTATTGAATTTTGCCAAGTATCTAATCATGATTTTAAAGATGGCAGACCTGAGCCTTGCTGTGTGGCTAGTAGTTTGAGGGGTGTTTTCCTGTGTACCAAGGGCTTCATTATTTAAAAGAAAGGCTTACTCGACCGGTCGCTAATCTAGAGAAAATTATACAGTAAGCCTGTGAGGAAGGCATTTTCTCCACATGAACATAGGCAAGAGGGCTGCTTCTACTATCTAAAGAAAAAAATGGTCAGTAAACATCAATACCGTGAGGTACGACAATAATGAGAAACTGGTAAGAGGTAGAGCAGGGGTGCCTGTAGGGGACAATAATGCTATTAAAGCAGACAAATGGATGAGTGGGTAGAGCTGGTGCTTTAAAACCATTCTCATCAGTGTTATCAGCCTGGCCTCCAAATTACTTTCCTCCCCCCATTATTGCTTATAAACAAAACCTTTATCGCAGATAGCTTGCCGCTGAATTAAGACACTGCATTAAATAGTATATTGCTTCTGTCAAGGCCAGTCAGGTGTTTGTGCAGATAATGATGTTGAGTGCACCAACAACAATCAGCCAGTGTAAATGAACTAAACTGTGCAAAATAATGGTGCCGCTATCAGATCAGCCTCTGAATTACTTTATCCCAAATTAAAGCTAGCTGATGCGTATTAGTAAATCATTTCAGTAGTGCTGGTTGTTCAGGTAATGTCTTCATATATTATTAATTTCAATTTGAAATTGCCAAGGCATGCAGATGGCTTAAGTCTTCTTGCTGGTTTTTTTTTTTCTTTTTTTTTAATTTTATTTATTTATTTCATTTAAAAATCTAAGCAGGCAGGTTTCACTGTAAGCCTACTAGTTCTAGATCCAATAAGTCATAGTTTCATCGCCTGACATCGAATGACAGCGCCCACAAATACAATATTTTGTTTTCTTGTTTCCTCCAAAACTGAACAAAGTGAGTCTGAAACATTGTCAATTCCTGTTTTTCAAATCAAATTCCATTTCAGATTTTTTTTTTTATAATCCTTTTTATAATTCCTTCAAAGGAACTGGAATTGACATTTTAAAGATGTGATTATTGAAACCAATTTTATTGACTAACAGTGAGTTCAGTTTGAGTAATTTGTTGCCACTGTGAGAAGCTCATTTGAACAGAATACTGTCATTTTTAATTGTGATCAATGATGTCTAGGAATTGATTAAAAAGGAATGAGAACTGAAATTGAAATTGGGAATTGATTTTAAAAAGGAATTGGAAAATGGGATTGGAAATAGGAAAAATAGGAATTGACCCCAACTCTACATGGTAGATTACTGGTTAGTAAGGTGCAAAACTGGTTAAATTAAATTAATGCAGACATCCAATACTGTATATAAGCTGCCATCTACTTTCTTAGGATCTGTCAAAAGGTGCGCAACCAAGCTTTTGTCATGGGCCGCATAAACAGAAAACTAATGCACATTACTAAAGAATAATCAGAGTTTAATTACTGTTTTAATTAAGTTTATTTTGTACTGCACGATACACATCACAAACAAAAATATACAAAACAATTAAAAGCAAAGCATTAATACCATGCCGTTATACCATATACACACGCATTGCACAATAATACAAAGCAAATTAAATATTTACTTGCTGAAGTGGTTTTTATTTTAGCAGAGTTGTAGTTGTTCAGTTGTAGCAGACAGCAATAACAAAATGGGAATGGGTTTGTGCATTTGAAACAGGAAAGGAAAACTCACAAAATTTGTTGGAGACAAGCTGATGAGAACCAATTACCCTCCGCAGTACGGTTTCACCAGTGCAACCAAATAATTTCAGCCACTTCAGTAACTTAAACAGCTTGGAGTCATATTTAAAACCTAAAGCCAAGACATTTCGCAGTGAATGAAGTTGTTACAGAAAGCCGGGCCCACAAATTCCCATCTTGCTTGAAGTTAAAGAGGTTATTTAGAAAACAATCAGTTCTCACATCCTGCTAATTCACGTTAAAGGTAGTTTGTATGTGAGGTATCAGAAACCATTACTCTAGCAATACAGCAAAGAATACGGCTTAAATTACCAGGCCATTATGGTCTGAGCTGTGCTGTCAATTGTATAAGGCCACATCTGCTATAAGGCTGCTACTGTAGATCGCTGTTCCAATTAATATTCAATTTCCTTGAAATGACCTTGAAGTGAACTTGGTGACAACAGATTACCAGTGATGATATACTCACACAGCATAATGCTAGCCTCCCATGGGCAGCCTTATAATGTGTGTGGAGGGTATATAGGGTATTATTATTATTATTATTATTATTATTATTATTATTATTATTATTATTATTATTATTATTATTACAGTAAGTGCATCAGATCAAAATATAAAACAGTAAATGTAATGTTCCACTTGTTTGGGATTGCCACTAGTTTTGCATTTGATGTGCTGATGTTTATGAGCAAGATCTACACATACAAATAAAGAAGTAAAAATAAAAAGGGGCGGATATCAGCATGTGCATACAGAATTATATTGACACTGGAAATGCATTGCTTTTTATCATGTATGCCTCAATTTTTTGGTTAAGAGATAACCATACTGTATTGGAAACTGCTGAAAGAAAGAGGCTTTAGTTTGTAGCTGTGATTCTATACAGCTACTTAGATTCTATACAGCTACCTAGATTCTATACAGCAATTGCAAGTTCAAAAAGGTAGGAAAATCCTTTCAACTTAAATGATGTCTTAAAAAAATGATAACACATAAAAAAGTACCTCATTTGACAATTAATGTATCAACCTTGCCTTTATCCGTTTAATTAGAGTATCAGAAGAGTTGATAGGGAATTCATGTTTCTGATTTGTCTGGATTAGGAGTACACTGTGACAGTAAAACTACAGCAAGAATGTAATGTAATGCTATTGTAGTCATGCCACTTTTAATTGAAGAAAGCTATTGGGACTCTAGTTGGGGTCTTTCTTCAAATGTATTGCTGTGTGTAGAATTCAACTATGATTGCATGTATTATACTGCTGGTATTTTGTTTCTAATAATTAAGTTTATACAATGCCTTTACAGTTAATATCCCAAGGCATGTAACACATTAAGCACACATAATTAAGCAAACATAGAATATTTAACAATTCTAAGTTATTGAGTCGATGGTCTATTGATCAAACATCGAGTCTTTACTATAGAAGTGCAGCCTGGTTCTTCAGAAGATTCCTCTGCTAGAACTTTCTGGTTAATTTCCGAGTCAGCCAATAACCAGAACAAGGAACATGCAAAGATGTATTATAAAATGCTAAAGTTTGAAAAATACCATTGGGGTCCATCTATAATACATGTGTATTACCCTGAAGAAGATCTAGTGGAACATTTAGCGTACAAGCAAAGGCAATAAAACATTTCTGGAATGAATATGTCATGACATGTGGTCCTGACACAGTAGCATACTAGTACTGATATTGCACCACACATTGCAATGGAATACCACCATGTTTTGGATCAAACCCTTTTGATACCCATGGTATGTAAAGATATGGTACTCTTGTTGTACCTTTTACTCTTGTTGAGCTACCAATGTAGCTGCCGTACTGTTGTAACTATATGTATAAATGACCCATCAGAACAGCTAGGGTCAAAGTCACTTTTGTTAGCAGCATTATTCCTTTGAATCAGGTCCTCTGCACTCTAAAGCCAGTTTACAAATGCTGGTTTATGTATACATCCCATTGTAGAAAGGTAATAGACTGTGTGCAATGAAACATGACATCGTCTTCCTGGGTTAGTAAGCCACAGGCAAAGGAAAAGAGCTGACAGAGCTCCAGATGGGCTTCCTTACCATCTGGCATCTCTTCAAAAAGCTCTGATAGTTCTCGCTTCACTTTGGCATTCAGATATTAATGCGCCTCACATCAAACAGAAATGGAAAAAGAACAACTCAGACCTGTTAGGGCTTAGACCTGTGTGAGTGTCCATTGAATAATTCATTCGCTATCGCTGCACCAAGCTTGGGCAGAGTACTGCTCTTTGCATTTCTTGCAAGGAGATCTTTCAGATTACTAAGGACCACAGTGTAGTTTCAGTCAGCTCTATTTCGTGGCTGAGGCATGCACTGTAGGGGTCTTTGTAATGGTTCCTGGTTCTTGTATAAAAATCATGGATGGTGATACTTTGGTTTTTAAGAGCAGTGGTTGCAAGGCTATTCCTGTCTATAGGTTCTTTCAGATAGTATAGTAGAAAAACAGTTACGTAATGGTTACCAAATTAACTTGAATGACAACGGCACAACAGAGACAATGGTTCTGTACTAAGATGAACTGCTTGGACAAGGTAGCTTCTGCTGTACAGTATGAGTTATTTAGAATGGTACACCACTAGGATATCACAAACGGTATCAAATCGATACACTTTGGTAATACACTGTGCAGGACAATGGCCAGTGCTTAATTAGTAGACATCTAATTGGTGCAGTTCCAGCATGAACATGACCTCAGACACATTGCACATTAAGCACCATTTTGAGTCAGGGAAGTGACAGCGAGTATGTAGATTCCCCAGGGAATGTGTAGCAGAACTCAAAGTCTCAGGCAAAACCCACAAACTAAACCAGCTTTGTACACCACAAACTACAGCTGTAAATACACTCTCTGCTGCCATTTGTGGACCTTCTTTCTGCTTTCACAGCTGGATTTAGTTCTGTACATGCTCTGCAGAGTTTTGTCACATGAGACCAAAGTGTCATTAATATTCATGTGAACGTTCCGCCACTACATCTTCAAGAAATGTTTGCCAGCAGCACAATTAGTTGAAACTTTTGAAACTGCTTATAACTTAGAAATACTTCTTCATCTGAAGGCTATATGCATATGACCTATTTTACTCGATGATGTTCAATCGCTGAGCTCTTGCCCACCTTGGGCAATGGAAAGGGAGGCGGCTGTTACTTTGGGAGGGGGTTGAGGGGAGGGAGGCTTCTGCCACCTCCCATGGTCTCTGTTACATCTCTAGTACCAGATGACAGTGCTGCATGAAATGGCAATGGCCCTTGCATCAGACTCCATAAAGCTTTTGATGAAGGCACAACACACGGCATCTAGTTCTTGAGGTGGATTGCTTTCAGTATGTACCGTACACCCCTGGGATGCATCTGAAAAGAATGAACACAAAATTTGGCAATATCTGTAAGACATCAAGCTTAGGGCGAAATTGCTGATTATTGTTAAAATTCTAAATATGAATTAAGTTAAGATATTCTAGTCTGTTCAGGCAGATGCATGGGTGATTTTACACTGGCACTTCCCACTGTGATATACTGAAATTAAATGTTGTTTGCTGTTTGTTGCCGTTATTATTATAACTTCAACCCAGTAAAAAAAAAAAAAAACAGGTATTACTTCTGTGAACATACTTTTTCTAGATGCAACAGTTTACAATATAAATATTAAAATATTTCTATATGGCAAATTAATACCCAGGACAGGAATTGTAAAAGTGAAAGAGAATAAGAAACAGCAGCAAAGTCTGGTATATTCATCAAAGAGTTCAACTGTCAACCACCCTTTAATGCATAAGAATTTTTCTAATGATTTTAATAAAATCTGTCCTATCTGTCCTTCATGGGTTATATAGTACACATAGTCATCTATTGCTTCAGTTTTTTTTATTCTGTAAAAGTCGTCACCATCAACAGCGTTTTTGCCTGCTATTTGCTCTTGGCTAACAATGGATCTCTGGATTCCATTGACACCAATATAATAGGATTCTAGTAGAAACTGAACTTCAGTGAAAAAGTTTAAACTAGAAGTATTTTTCTAATAGACCACAACAACCCTACAATGTTGCCATCAATTGTGGATGCCAATAAAGAAGCACACAATTTTAAAACATTTTTAAATTAAATTGTATGGTTCATTTAAAACGAAGGTTTATTAATCATTTTAGTAATATGTGTCAGAATTCTGAATGGCCACAATAGGCAGAATTGGGATTATACATCAATACATATTGTTTAAAAAAAAAAAAAAGTATAGGATTAGTACTTATGATAAATGACTAATGGGTTTTGAAATTAAGTTGTCACACAGATTTTCACCCATTTTACTGGTTTGTCAAATACTTGTCAAGCTTTTACACAGAGCCTTTGTGGGTCTGCTTCATGTTCTAAAGGTAATTACTAGTTCACTTTTCATATGCATAATGCACCTTCCTCAGATACATTGTGTTCTTCTTTCCATGACCAAATTCTTCTTTATTTCATTCATAATCTTCTTTAATTTCAGTATCCTGCTTCCATGTATAATCTAGGGTGAGGAAAGGTCATGCTTGCAGTGTTTTAATGACATTGTACCAGTAAAAGTATCCTTTATGACTAACACAATCACTAGATTTGTGTGTCCCTGCCTGTACTATACTCATGATATAGTTCCCTTTTATAAAGTATTTCATTTCACAAAGTTTGTGTTTTTAACTGGAGGCACACTTTTTGGGATGCATGTTTGTAGTACCATTCACAAGCCACAGCAATAGAGTATCAGAAATGGCAACACAATGAATTGGAAACCAATTTTACACAGTGGTCCAGATATGATATGGTAGCATGGTGCTGCACTGGATTATCAAATTTCACTGTCTCATACTGTACCAATGGAATACTGTATGTCAGTAAATTCCACCCATATGTAACCATTGCATTGTTTAACAAAAACTATGAAAGCAGTTTACGAAAACAGGTTTGAAAGTGAGTTAGCCTGTTTAAAACGTGCAGCTTTTCACAACTAATAGTAAGACTATGTTATTTGTTTGAGATGGCCTTTGTAACAATGTTGCCACAATTTCTCACTTGTCTAAATATAGATTTTTCTCCTCAAACAAAAAATTGACCCACCTACTGGAGATCCAGCAGCACCATGAACAGCTACCAGGTACAAATGCTTCAGGCTGCCTGTGTTCTTTATTTAATAGAGTTCCCCAGAAGTGGAATAAGTTGTATTGCTAGGGATTTAAACAAAATATAGCCAATATCTCAGTGTAGTACCTTAATCCAATAGAAGAAAAGTAATTCTAAATCCCTTTCTTCAATGATATATCAAGCAATCCATCAGCTCGCTCTAGGTGAGCTGTGTTCTTTTCACCCTAGCACACTGGGATGGCCTGATGAACCATTTTGCTAACCAAATCTGTAGGGCGATCATTATGTCCCTCCTCACAATGAATTATTCAATTTGTTTCCTCGCAGCTTTTTAAAAGTTCAATGATGTTCCGAGTCACTTTGACTTATTCGTTTAATTCTTTTCAAGTGCAAGCTGAAGTTATTTAGGGGAAAATGGTAGCGCTTTCCACATGGGAGGAAGGTCAGACTTAATCCCATCCACACTCGTAAATCACAACTCCCCATCAGAGAACAATCGCAAACAATGTGAACGTGCCTTCAGATCAAACAGGCAGACCTCTGCAAGTGGCAGCAGACCAGCTTCTTATAGTAATCTTTGTTAAAAAAAATAATGCAGTGACAAAGGAGGAACTTGAAAGGGTAACTCTAACAAATGACTTTGATGTGGGGGGGAGCAAAAAGAACTGCAAGTGTAACTGATATTTTCTTCTATATATATATATATATATATTTCTTTAAATGTGAAGTGCTTCCAAGGCTGCAGTAAAATAAAAAGAATACAACTTGTTTTATCAGCTTACTGTGTTTAATGAGCTTTGGTTGTTACCCTTTCTTTTATGTACTCTTATGTACTCAGGACAATGGGTTTGGAGATTTCCACACAGCTTTATTGATGTCTGTACGGAAGTGTGTGTGTGTGTGTGTGTGGGGGGGGGGGGGGGGGGGGGTCACATATTTATTTATTTATTTATGCATGCTCCAGGATCTTAAGTAAAGTACTGCAGTGGCGTCACGGGAAGAAAAGGTATGATTTTAAGGAATCTGATCTGCTGTAAATTATTGGCTCTGGTCAGTCTGCCTTGCAGGTAGATTCTTGAAAATAAAATGCCTCGATACTGAAGGGCTTCCTGATCTAATACTGTGCATACTGATTCATGAATAATTTGAATAAATGAATATCATTTATATTTAAATGAAAAAATACATAAATAAAGTTAATTCCACAGTTAAAACCCAATACCCTAACATATAAACATCTGAAAATGGGTTTGTTTTAAATAAATGTTGTTGCATTGAATTACTGTTATTTTGTATTTTATTTTGCATTCAATGCTACGGATTCAATGGCAGAATAACTGGGCAAATCACCTCATTTCAAATAACTCTACGATAATAAGCAAATGCAGTGCTTAATATAAGGAAAGTGATTCCCCAAATGATGTTGCTTCATTTAGGTTTAAACCCGTTTTCTTTACCATACATTGTACTTAAGGTACATCAACAGATTACTTCATGAGTGTTCATAGGGCCTCATTTAAGCAAGGACACTAAATGTAACAGTAATGTGCACATTAAGTAGTGAGCCTACTTACGTGGACCATAAATCTAAGTTTAGAGTCCTATTTTTCATACAGAGAATGCACACTATTTGGCTAATTTACATACCATAGCGTGCACACTACATTTACTGTGAGCGATAATTTAAGGTGCACAGTAATGTCCAAGACTTATGACCACTGTGATATAAAAAGCCCCAGCAGTTCGGGGGTATCTTTTGGTCAGTGGCTTATTGTGGAGGTGGCTTCTTACATTGACCGAAAATGAGAGATCAACAGATGCACCTCTCCGCAGGGTACAGGCAGAGGCAACGCAAACTAAAACTGCACACAGAGGAGTTAGAAATTCTAATGAAGGAGGTTTCTTTAAAAATTATAATACCTTGTTTGGTCCAGTGATTTATTTAACCACACTATTATTTGTACCAATATAATGAACTGTGAAATAAAATCGTTTATTCAAGCTTAATATATCCTGTTATTTACAAGTAATTTTCTCGGCTCTATGTGAACACTTTTATGCAAGAAATGCTTCCATGATGCCAGATAGATTTCAGCCCACAACAATAGGTTTAAATGGTGTGCCTATCAGTGGTCAAAGCCTGGTTTCCAAACAAACTAATTATCGCTCACTTTAATATGCACACTACCTTCAGTAAATACAGTATGAATAAAGCTCATCTCATTATTCAGAGCAGGGTGCCTCATTTAAATACATTATCATGCATTACCATACAAATCACATGTTCATTCTGATTACCGTAGTGTGGCACAATAAAATCAGTGTGCACCATAATATGCCCGCTATTTCACACAATAATTCTTACAGTTGCAGTAGTAAATAAATCATAAATGCACACTAATTTCAATCATGGTGCACCATAATGTTTAGTGGTCTTTCATACACGAGGCCCATAGAGTGCTGTGTTTATTTCACTCATGAAGGTGATCCTCAATTTCTAAATAACTACAGTACTTGGAGAATGCTCCATTTAATCCAACAATATCCTTCAATACAACAGTTTTGCTATGAACTGGTAATACATTATTATTAAATTATTTATTCAACTTTTGCGACAAAAAGTTATTTACATTTAAAAAAAAAAGAAAATGAAATAAAAAGAGAGCCGAAAAATAATTAAAATAATAGTATATATAACATTTCAAAAATTAAACACAGCAGAATTTAGAAATATATTCTGAAATATATTTCACTTACATAGTTAATGATTTCTTTTTTTTAAACTCATCCTTGTTTTAAAAAAAAAAAATGTAATATTGCATTATGATATACTGCAATGCATTTCAATGAGACAAAATTATTCCCCAGATTGTATTTCATTGGTCTCATCTGCAATGTCTCCAATTGAAGACAGGGAACATACATTTAGGCGATGGTGTAGAAGTATTCAGTTCGTCTGAAGATATTAGATGTTCTGATATATAATATCTGATAACAAGCAACTACAAACCCCCTTTTTTTTTACATATTGTAAAAGCCCCTCTCAGCTAATCAAAAATATTGATTCCGAAGCATTCTAGCAAATGTGAAAATGTTCAACGTGATAAGAAGGAAAGTGATGCATGTAGTGTAGTTTAAAAAGTGTGCAGTAAAGACACTGTGTATGGTCTAATAGATAAAAAAAAATATATATATTTATTAAGCATCCTGTCATGTGGCTTCCAGTGCCACAGAGAAACGTCTTGCTTGCTCAAAAAAGGTTCTTATAAAAAAAAAATAATAATAATAATAAAAATTATTTTATATGTTCTTAAACTGTCTCAGGCAAAAAAAAAAAAGTGGCGAAATGTGCCTTTTTCTGCCAATAAATATTTCAAATATTTTATAAAACATTTAGTGACGTCTCAGCGTAGCTTTCAGGGATTTGTCATTGTTCAGCTCTACAGAATTTTGAACCCCATTTTAGTGAATAAAATATCTTCATATGAAAGTGTTTTAAAGGCATAGACACTCTGGAAGATACTTCACTTTGATTAGGTTCTCATGCCTTAATCCACCAAAACAGTAATTTGAAACTCAAAACATGGACCTTGAATTACAAAGTTATAAGTGACACCCAACACATAGAGCATGCTTAACTATTTTCTTTTTTTAAGGAAAGAGATACTCTTTCATATATGCCAAGCTTGTGTTGAGGATGTTTTTAAAATATACATCTTAATTTTCAAAATCAGATTTGTGTTACATGAATAAGCAAAGATATGTTATATACAAGGTAGCTACAAGTGAGAGGAACTACTCGCTCTTTAGTTGCTAGGTGTCCTTTTTTATTTATTTATTTTTTTTCATTTTTGCCCAGTTTTTCTCCCATTTTGAAATGCACAATTGTATTTAGGCTTAGTCCACCGCTACCACCCCTGCACTGACTCAGGAGTGGTGAAGGTGAACACACGCTGTCCTCTGAAGCATGTGCTGTGAGCCGACCGCTTCTTTTCACTCTGCAGGCCTGCCATGCAGCCAGCCCAGAGCTACAGTGTCGGAGGACAATGCAGCTCTCCGGTCAGTCTACAGGGGTCGCTGGTGCACAGTGAGCCGAGGACACCCTGGTTGACCTGAGCCCTCCCTACCTGGGAGCTCCTGTCCATGGTCGGCAGTGGAATAGCCTGGACTCGAACCGGTGATGTCCAGGCTATAGGGTGCATTCTGCTCTCCAAGCGGAGTGCCTTTACCAGATCTGCCACTCAGGAACCCTTAAAAGTGTGCATTTGAGCACATGAGAAAGAAAAGGTTTAAGAACAAGGCTTGTAATATAACTAATATAAAAACTTCACAACAGACATGATTTAAGTTACAAAAGTTTTTAAAATCATACAAAACATTGTATATCTAAATTGTATTAAGAAACAGTAATTATCATTCCACCTTAATCAATTCATTTCTTGATCAGACCCATTAGTAAATTAGCAATTAAAATAAATAATAATGTGAGTATAGTACATTTGTTAGAAGATACTAGAACTTGGCCAAAACTTGTCTATCATGAATGATTAGAATTGCATAAGCTATCGACAACATGAATATTAAAGGCAGTGTCGACACTCCAAGTGTAGCTATACCACAAAATCTACATGCCAGACACCATAGTGCCCCAAAATTACTAACATCCTTTACATGGGATGCACAAGATTGATGACAAATTCCATTGGGACTCGAAAGGTCAGAGGATTACAGCAACAGATTAATAGCACAAATCACCTGTTTACAAAGTAATCACTTTAAAATGAAATCCCCATTTATACTAACTGATACTATTAATACCCTCTTGATAGGAACTCAATTGACTGCTTCATGAAGAGCCGGGTTATATTGTAATCAAAAACAGCAGAATACCTCTGTTATACAAGCTTTGGCCAAGCATCATTTCAAGCGATCCCAAAGGGGCTTTTACTAAGCAGTTCCCCTTTAACACAGAGGATTGTGGCAGTGCTGAATGACTGGCGGTGCATTCCGCTCTCAGAGAGGTACACAGACCTGTTCAACCTAACAGGAATGCCAATAAGCAAGCATGCATGCCCTGTTTTGAAATGTAGGGTGAAACCACTTCAGAAAAGACTCTTCATTTCTCTTTAAATAGTCACCTCAATGGTCATCTTTGGATCATTAAATCAAATATTGTGCTGAATTATGTTAAATCAGGGCGCAGAATGAATATTGCATGTGTTATTGGTAATCTGCCAGTAGGAACTAACCAGCTGTGAAGTGCTCTTGAAATGCCTTGGCTTAAATTGCTTTGCTTTTTGCATTTTAACTTGAAGTGTTGTTCAAGCACTTGAATGTTGTATTAGATTCATTCACTACATCCCTCTTTGGAGTTTATAGGCTTACAGAGGCAGGCTTGTCGTCTTCGTTCATGCTAAATCAATCACACGTCTGTCTGTCTCAGATGAAAAGCCGTAGTGTTGACTTGGAAGTTAACAAACATTATATGCCATCTATCACAGCACCTAATTGTAACAATGTTGCTGGTATTTCCATGTTTCACTCACCAAGATAAAATCCACTGAAATAAAACATCTCTTGTCAAAAACAACATTGAATATATATTTTAAAAACAATTGGTAACACTTTACATTATCTCTAATTACTGTGTATTTACATAGTAGTTACTTGGTAAATACATGTGTACTTACACATAATTGCAATGTTAATCTTTAATATGTTTATTCTGTTGGTTTTTATGAATGTATTTTCCAATCTCATTTTGCAATGGGGTTCCCATTTTGTGGTATTGGTATACCCAGAGACCCCCTTACGGCCTACGAACGCTTCTGATCAAAAGCCATTTCTGTGATTGACGGAAAAGGATCTGTGATAATTTTCCATTTCTCTTTTCTTTCCAAGCAGAAAGGAAACCACTTGTTTTATCGCAGACAGGAATCACTCTCCTGCCAAGCCAAAATCAAGATCCAGAAAGACATACACTTCATCTGAGTTCAGATTCCAGCCTGGCTATCAGTGATACACTGTACATTGCTAATATAAATTATTTACTATCAGTTAAAGATCTACAGGTTGGATACTCAGTCTCATAGCATTCAGACAAAGAAACAAGGTATGCTGTATTCTTTGTGAGAACCATGTTATAAATAGAAGGGGAATAACATGTTTATACAGTGCTTAATAAACCATTAATAATTAATGCATTAGTAATATATCGTAATTAAGCATTCTAATGTACTGCAGTTCAATATAGAAGCCTGTACCTAAAGTGTCACTGCGAATAGATTTAAGGGCACTGTGTAGATAAAGCTTGTTCATATTGACGAGTAATATGAATAATTTAGGTTAAGTGATATACGTCATTTTGGAGGATCTTCAGATATGTTGCTTTATAATAGAAAAATAAAAATCACTTTGTTGAACTAATGTCAGAATGGAATTGTAAGCTGAATTTGTCTACAGAAGGGTATTGTATTAGCCATGTGTATACATGAGAAGAAAACTAGCATTAAAGCATAAAAATATATTAATATCACCACTCAACTAAATTATCGTTTGGTATCATTTTTTTTGCAGCAGTTTCTCAAATTTAAAAAGTTCTGTATATTTTTTTTAAGAATCTGATAGTATTAAATTATAATTTTACTTCAAACTTTGCCTAGACAGCTGAAACTGGTTTAAAGTTTTGAATATCTCTTCACTTACTTGCCAACATCCACCAGCTATGAAATCACTAAGTGTCTCTAATTACTTTGCATTTACATAGCAGTTACTTAGTAAATACATGTGTACTTACAATGGTATTATGAGTAGTTACAGTGTACTTAATGTGAAGTCAAGTGAAGCAGGACAAAAATGGTTCCGAAACCCATATTCTGAACCTCGTACAGTTTGACTACTTACTATAAAAACAAAATGTGCTACAGCACAACGTTCTTCTTGGAGCAAAAACACGAAGAGATAAACTTATCGAAGGGTGACCGAGATGCATTAGACTAAGCGTGAGCTATGTTCCATTGAGACCTGTTTTATTGCGAGGCTGTAATAGTTTCTTAGACAAGAGAGCTGAAAATCGTTCAGGTCATGTTCATATTGATTTTTATAGAATATTAATTAGACTGAGCCAGAAAGATTTAGGGCAGTTTGATCAGAATGCGACTGTGGGTCCTTCCAGTGGGATCATAAATCATTTTATTCCATCATTAAAAAACACAATAAAACACAATATCCAACACGATAATAAAAAACATGGCCTACTTGAGCTACGCCGTTCAATATGAATTTGTTTCACAAATTTTTATTACAGTCTTCATTTACAAACTCTCAGATGGCCGTTATTTTAAATCTGCGCTTTTAATATGATTATCTCCGAGAATATTATTTGTTGAATTTTATAAGCTAGATCAAAGCCTCTCCTAGCCTGCTTAGTAGCCATTAATGTCTGAGATTTTAAATGCAAAGTTGCACTAGTCATCAGTTTGCCTTACTGAATTATAGAAGGCTGATTAAAAGAGACGATTTCTTACTTCACAGAGTGTGCAATATTTTTAAAACTCGAAAGCTTTGTACTTACGAAACACTTACACTGATTAGAATTAAACTGAATATTCTCTTGCTGCAAATTTAGGTCTTCCATATCTATCCAACACATTATTATTATTAGTATTATTTATTTTTATTTTTTTGTGACATTAGTCAAGTTCGGGGCTTGCACAAGGGGGAACAAACAAGGATGTCTACCTTACCCCCACCCCAATAATCATCTAATATGTTTTGTGTTTTTTTGATGAGTAATCAAACTGCCCCTACTGAATATCAGTGCTAAAAGCAATCTGCAAGGAACATTTAGACACATGCCTCCTGAACCATGTTACCACTGTTCAGTGCACATAACCCAAGCTTGCTCATACACAATATATCCGAAGTTTATTTCTGTTCGTTTTTTGTTTTTGTTTTTTTTTACAAACAATGCGAATATCCTAAGGAAACAAAATATTCTATGAAATGCATTATGTTCTTTGCAGCTGTTGTTTTCAAAGCTCAGATGTTGCCCCCTCCTCTCCTGCATTGAATATAAACATCTTAAACCCCAACGCTAAGCACCCTTTCTATCAGTATGCCAAACTAAGTTCAAACTATAACTATATCAGTATTTTACAAACTATAAAGTATAAACAGGAGGCTAATAGAACGACATTGGAAAGTTTTGGAATTGAGGTAAATGAAAAGGATGCATAAAGTGCGGCAAAGTTCACTTCAAGGTATCACTTTGGATTAGTCTACTCTTTGAATTTGCTGTGTCCGTCACGGGCTATAGACAAAGTGAACATGCTGACATGTAGAAGGTCTAAACATAATTTTACTTATAATGAAAGCAGTCATAATGTATTCACTATGTATAAAGCCACATTGCTATGTCGGAAGGCAATATTGTTAAAGAGCAGAGATAGGTGGGAGAAGACACATAATTCAGAGTTGAAGAAACTAGTACATTATTTTAAAGCTAAATTTTAATTTAATTTGACATCTATTACAGAATTCTATTATAAAAAGTCAAGATTCCAAAAAAAATTAATTAGTTTTTTAAAGTTCTCGCAGCTAACCAACTACAACATCTCAGGCTAAAAAAAGAACGTATGCAACAAATACTAATCCCATTATGTATCCTTCCCTAGATCATTAACTAAACTCCCTGGGGAGAACACTGAATTGCTCTTTTAAAATGTGCACTTAGCACTGAATTGTAGAAGAAACTATCTAACCTGCCTGGACATTAGCAGAATACGCCTCTAACCCCCAATTTCCATTTAAATATCAACCCATTTAAGCACGATTTAAGATGTTATATGCTTTAATTTACATAATTTTATTCAGACTTGAGATATTACTTGTGTTGACAACTTGTCTTCATCAACCAAATTCCTCCCTTGGTTAATCCTCCCTTAGTGGAAAATCTGTATTCCTTGGTTACCATTTCTGAAGGGGTGGAATTGAATAACCATCACTTTTCAAGATTTCATTTTAAAAATTTTCATTTTTCTTATATTATTATATTATAGAACTATATATATATATATATATATATATTATATATATATATATATATATATATATATAATATATATAATATATATATAATATATATTATTCGATATTGACCGTTTAGTAATGGGGCCCGAGACAAAGTCAACGCAAGTAATATCTCAAATCTGAACAACCTTAAATCATGCTTAAATGGGTTGATATTTAAATGGAGATTAACACGCATCATGGTTTGTCTCTGTACAACCGCTTACATTTTGGAGTCAGTGCTGCACCATCCATCTTCCAAAGTATGATGGAGAACCTAACAAAGGACTTGAAGGTAGTGGTACACTATTAGAATGCCATCCATAACATATCATGCTACCATAGCCAGACTATGACGGTTGTTCGCGTCTTATGGTTTGCCTGAACAGATGATAACAGACAACAGCACCCAGTTCACTTCAATGGAGTTCCAACAATTTGTGAAACAAAATGGAATTCTACATTCTACAAATGCACCGGGACATCCAGCATCAAATGGACTTGCTGAACTGTTTGTTTGCTCTCAGCTCTATCACTGGATTTAGCAGACAAGATCTCATTGTTTTTGTTGCAGTACTGCAGCACACCCAAATGCACCACAGGACAATCTCCTGCTGAATAGGCATGTTCACACAAGGCTTGACTGCATTAAACCAAACACCGCTTTTGCAGTTCGTAAGAAGCAATACTTACAGAAGTCTTACCAGGACCAATATGATGTACACAGATCTTTCAGAGTCAACTCTCTGTATCTAAAAAAAACACAACAGGAGAGGGTCCAAAGTGGATTCCAGGAATTGTGAGTGATCAAACAGGACCAGTGTCTTTCAAAGTTAAGGCACAGGACACAGATGTCACCTACTGTAGACATGGTGATTAGTTGAGATCATGAGTTTCAAATAAAACGACCAGCTTCAGTTTGACTGACAATACAAGTGAAGACACATCTGTGTTGGACGGATTCAAACAGAAAACCGGTCCAGTCAATGAAGGTTTCACTGAGCATGAAAGCACCGCAACCAATGTGACATCCAGTCATGCTGATGAACCCAGTGACTTGCATCGATCTTAGAGAATCGTCAGACCATCTCAATGCTACAAACCTGAATAAAAGACTGTAATGTTCCTGTTGGACTGCTGACATTTTCTCATTTATGAGCTGTTTTTGTTGGGAGGAAAAAAAAATGTTTTGTTATACAGTAATAGTAGTGTTTAAATTACAGTAGATAAACAAAGCTAGGTGGGGGGTGTACTGTATTAAGGCATTGATATTCATTTCTTATGTGATAAAAAATGTAGAACATAGATGCTTTTTGGCTTTAGTGAGTTGCCGTAGTTTTAGCCAGGTCAGAACAAATCACAGGACTGCTGAAGTAAAACAGAAGTCTGTAGTTCAATTAATAAAGCTGTGCTGATGATGCCTTGGCATCTGTTTCAGTCAATACACAACAGCACACAATCTACTGGCAGTATTTGAAGTGCCAAACAGGATAAAAAGTAAATAGGTTTCATATTGGTCTCGACTATTGAAATATCTGGCCGAAGCATTGAAGTGCAGAGGTGTTATTTGCTATAAACTGGTTTGTCTGAGGGACGTTGGTGTGGGAGTGGAGGTTATTGGCAAGTTGAGAACCGTGAAGTATTGCAGGCTGGTTTGCTAAAAAAAATATCACAGTGAACAAATCACATTCAAACACAGGGCACTAATAAAGTCAGTATGACACTTTGAAATGCTGATTTTCTTAGAAATAAATGTTCACTGTTAACAAATAAGAAGGATAAAATGACAGCAATTAATCCGTCATACCTGTTATCTTTGTCAGCATAATAAAGCTTGCATATTTTAACTTAGTTTACCTGCCTACACAAACCAAAACAACTACAAGTAAATTGAATCTTTAGAAAAAAAAAAAAAAAAGCATGACAGTTTTGAGACACCAACACACCTAGAATTAAAGAACCTTATATAAGAAAGAAAGTTTCTGCCTAACAAAATAAAAAATAATCTATTGAACAAATGTCCTTCAGAGTTTTCAAGCAGACAAAAACTAATAAAAAGTTTTGCTAACAAATAATCCAATCTCTTCAATGACTCAATGACTTCATCTTCTACCTAAAAGCTGGGTTCCAAAAATGAAAAAATAAAAAATAAAAAAAGCTAAAAAAAGCTTTGTGATATCCGAAGGGACCTCAACCGAAAATGTACCCAGACAATAAACAGAACCATATAACAAAAAAAAAAACATTTTCCTAATAGATAATGTTTTACTCCAGGGGCATTCACACCAAATGACTGCTGTTCTATCAGCTGGCTGGCTATTCAAGCAAATGCTGGTGTCCATGTCAACAGCAAAAATCGGCAGCTAGATTCAACCAATTATTGGTTGCTAGAATGTTCCTGTACCCTGACCCCTGACAGACCACAGTGTACATTATAGTGTTCCGCGTTTGCGGTTTATTCCGAATTTTACCGAAAAATTACAGGATTTTTTTTTTTTAAACTGGACGTCGGTTTTTACTGATTTATACATGATTTCTGTCTATTATTCAATATTTTCCCGGTACTATTTTCTAGGAAATATAGTACGAACTGAAGCTAAGAAGAATATATTAGCCACGATTATATTTCACCCACACCCATACTAAGCTGCTTAAAAAAAGGCATTCTTGTAAGTTTTATTTTGCTTTTGCATTTGGTTTAGAGTAGGGCCTAAAACATGGATGCACCCCATTCATCCTTAGCGTGGTGCTAAGAGTGCATTACCATTGGTTTTGCAGACTAGCAAGGCTTTTCAAATAAATTGGCAGAAAAAAGGATGGGACTATTACAGTTATTCTTGAGATTTAGGTATATTTATGAATGTATCTAGGGAGAGCTTTTAGTCTGTTCTTGTTCTGTGACCAGCCCTAACGACTGTCAAAGAATAAGCAAGAGCTGCCAATGGAACTGTTTTGCCTGGATGCACTCTCTGACTTGAGGATTCTGCTCTTGGTCATTATGGGTCTTTCCCCTACATCCTTCTAAAATAATTCATAAGCATCCATCCAGAGCTATAGTATTATTTAAAAATAAATTCATTTTGTTCCTGCACTGCTGGCTGGGAACAAACATTCAGAGCTCCACTAGTTTCAATACAGTTTGTCAGAAAAAGTGTGTAACTTCAAAACTAATTTAGCTTATTGTCCTATTTCCCTGCTTGTGCATATGTGCTTGCCTTAGGGTTGGGTGCAACATATCTATGAATATTGAAAGAAAAAAGCAATATAGAAAGAAAGAGAGGTCATACTGTAGATCAGAACTCATCAGGGTTCAAATAAGGCTCTAAAAATTTATATTTCGTAAATATGGTCACCATAATGATATGTTGCTATAACGTTGTAATGCAGAACACCTTTTTTGTTTTTCTGATGCAATGTACTCATGCACGTGGCACAGTACAGTAAATGAAAGGAATAAAACCAGCATAGGCACTGTGCATAAGATGTTACCTAAAATAACAATTAAAAACCTGACCCAGAATTGAAGGAATGACAGAGATGCATGTCATTCATGTATGTATGTAGTATATGCAAATGTACTCATTTAAAAACAGCCACTGATGAAATGCGTTACAATACAATGTTTCCTTCTGTGTTGTTGTTAAGGTCACTAAATTAGCCATTGTATTTACTAGAATAAAGTATGAGCGATGAGGATTACAACTCTGCTTCTGACTGAATTAGAAAATAGTGCGCCTTCGTCATTTCACAATTCATTAATTCAGAAATTGTGGTGAATGCTCAGGCTGACTGTAAATGTTACTGCACTTGTTCTATACATCATTGTGTAAGGAATATAATATTTCACAACCTTTAATGTTAGTAACAAGGAGAGCACTGCACACATCCAGGTTTAGAAGTGTATATCCTCATATCAAAAACCTTTTAAAAAAGTTACACTGCCAACCTCTTCTGATATTTTCAGCTGACTACCTCCAATTAGAGTCATTTCTTGTCAGTTAATTGAACCAATCCATTGCTGATTATTTGTGATGTTGGAGAAGAAACTCAGCTTGCAGATTTAATTACCTTTTTTGTTGCTCGTTGGGTAACAGTGTCACTAACCTGGCACCTTGATAGGAAACAAGTTCACTACCTGAACATCTGTCACTTCAGATAGAAGAGCCGCTGCTACAATTGCTAGTTTCCATTATAGTTACTAAATTACCAGCAAACAGAAGAGACCATTAATAAATGCATTCCAACCGAACAATTACCCACCTCCTTCTACTAAAGTATAATTACAAACACAATGCATCTGAATTTCTAATGGACTTTTCATTCAAAACCTTTTCCAAACGCATGACATATGCAACCCTGGTGCTGAAGAATGTAGTGTTACAATGCTGAAAGGTATCTACGAACATGACTTTAAAAGAATGGAGAGGTGCTGTGCTTTTGTGTATACTTGTAAGATTACTTTGTACCCATTAAGCGTGTCTTTAGTTACCTTTGATGTGCGCTACCATTCCTCCAGAATGGTTCTATATATTCTCAGAGCAAAATCTTGTAGAAGGGTGGTGAGGCGTTCACTCGAATTAACTTGTTCATGTTTTGATTGAATTTGGGTGGAGGTAGACTGAAATAGAAAAAGAGATTTTGAATGATGAATACCACCAGGTCAGAATTTAGCTAGGATAACTTTTAAAATCTTCATCTGCAAATTGCAAGTCATATACTTTTGTTTTACTTTTTATCTGGTAACACTTTAAAATAACAGCTGCAAATTCATAATGAATTATGGCTGAATACCACAAGAATAACACATAAATATATTATGTGCCTCCTCTACACTCTGAAGTAATTAGTTTTGATCTCAGCCCTGTTAATTCGTCATGAAAAAACATTTTAATTCACTGTTTCTTCTTCAGTATTCATACCTGCTTTCTCGCCCAACAGGGGATTGTGGGAAGTGTTAATTTGTGCATGAATGTATGCCTTATGCATGTGATGAACATCATTTGTTACAAAGGAACATAGAATGAATATTGAATTAACAATTCAAAATGAATTACTTCAGAACTCAGAGGTGTTAATCCTGTGGTATTCGGTTGGAATTTATTATGCATTTGTGGCCATTATTTTAAAGTGTTACCATTTATCCCAATCAAACCCATTTAAAATACTGTTGTGAAATGGAAGCTGTTAAGCATTCACACAGGCTATACAAGTAAATGGAAAGGTCTGTGTCTAAAACCAGTAGCAGAAGTAATTAAATTGCACAGATTAAAAAAAGTTGGCCAGCTGTTAATTTAGGGACCTGCGATGTAGTTGTTTAGCCATTTCCCATTATCTCTAAGACCAAAGATCAAATGTGTCAAGGTTGCTGGTAAATTAGCCATTTATCACAATTAGCAAGGTTTATGTCAGAAGTGCTCCTTTTCAGAGTCAGTCTGACAACTCAATTACCCATTGCCCAGGGTACTACTACCAACCCAGAGGGATATAGATTGAACTAAAATGGAAGGTGGATAGATACAGATATAGAGATACCACAGATGTCAGATTTTCAAATGTTAGTAACTGAAGTCCCGTGAGCATTAAAAGGGAACTGCCCAAAAGTTCATGTTTAAACTTTTAGTTTAAATTAGTTTAGTTAATTTTTTTTAAAAGTCAGTGCACTTACTAGGCCTACTAAAAATCAATAAGTAATTGGAGACCTAGCATTGCTGCATTGTTTTGAAAGTTACTCAGATTTCAGCTTATTTAAGTCAGGTGAATTGTGTGCAGTTGTCCAAGAAAAACAGTTAAATTCGGTTTGGCTTGGTCAAGTTTTAAACTGGACTGTAAGCCTGTGTTGTGTGCTAATACTCCAAATGATTTATTATAGAAGGAAACTGTTCCTTAACTCCACACAAATGCTTTCATTTTTGCATGCCAAAACATCAAACAAATTTGTATTCAATGCCTTAACCCTGTTTTGTCCAAGTAAAAGTCATCATATAGAGACTAATGGTTGCAGTTACTTGTATTAGTTTCAACGCGATATCAGTTGTCACGCACGGTATCGGGAAGAATAGTTATATATATATATATATATATATATATATATATATAGTAGTAGTGCGGCATAGATCTCTTACACACATCAAAGTGGATTTTCTTTCACTGTATGTGCAAATATGAATAGAGCTAAAAAAAAGTGGGTGCTATCTTAAAGTAACCTGTAGTTATTGTTGCTATTGTTAGGAGAATATGGGCTCGACAGTTTTCTCTGAGACAGGATCTGGTGAAGTAACCAAATACCAAACATACAGTATGTAATGCACCTCAGAGTTGTTGGTGCTGCAAATGTATTTCTTTGGAAAATAAATGAGGTCGGGTTTGTACAGAGAGTCCCTGAAAGATCAGGAGACCCTCCTAATCCCAAAGGCATGCAGGCTTTAATATTTGAAGGACAGTTTCCTGGGTGTTCTAGTTTCCTCCTCCTCACAAAGCCTGCCATTATATCACTTTCTTTGGATGCTGAGTGATGCCGAGGAGGATAAAATCAACAGCTTGTGGTGTAATACAGTAACTGCTTACAGAAATTGGTGGAAACTGGGAAAGCAGCATCTAATCGGATTAAGGGAAAGTCTATCAGAGTCCAGCTGTCGGTGGATTTTAGCAGATTTTTTTGTTATCAGTGTATTTGGTGGACATAGATTACAGGGAAATCTAATGAAAGAAGTTGAACTAATAAGCAGAAGGGCTGGTTGATCTGATAGCTTGTGCTTTTGGAACTGCCTCGTCTTGCATTGGGCTGCAAGAAATTGATGTTCAGTAGACCCTGTTTAATGCAAAATAAATAATACAAAAAAAAAACCTAGATTCACTCCCCCAGAAAGGATTGGGGTGATGTAACTGAAACAGTTTAAAATTCCGGTTGCATTGTGGTTGATTTTTCACTGAATAGCATTAAACACACTCTTTGACTGTCCTTTCAGCTCTATAGTAACTTTATTAATTTGACTGGCCCTGTCATCCCACCCATACCATTACTGACTCTTTTGACATACTGTTCTAATATCGTGCATTTTTTTTGCAAAGCCACTTTGGACGCAAATACCTTTCCCTTTTTCTGTGTCGAAAACGAATAAACGGAATTAAATATCTCAGTTTAGGTGTCTTTAAAATAAGTTATACGTTGTCATTGCAGCACTGTGGGGAATAGGGGCCTTCATTACTTACCAGTTCACAAACCCTTATATGAATGATGACAAAAAAAAAAACAGTTTTTGGCTTATGTTGTGAATCAATATTTAAATCATCAGAACTGCCAAATCCCCCCCCCCCCCCGTGTTACTGCTGTTGCTGCCATTGGCATACTTCTTGGCCATATGGCAAATTGGCTATGCCTTTAAAGTAGCTACAGATAATCTCAGTTGATAGTACAGATTATTATTAAAAAAATACAGCGAACAAAGTTTGGGATCAGCTTATCCCTAACTTTAGTGCAGCCCCCAGAGTCAAACTGATGATTTATTTGTGTATGGGGAAACAGCAAGGCGGGGATAGAAGAGTAAGAGGAGTGAAACTAGAATGTTAATGCTCTATTATGGGAGGTGCTTTCTTCCATTTTTCTTCATTTTATATTTGGGTATAATTATAATAATACACACCATGTGGCAATTAATTGGCACATTTTACAGCAGGATATGTTTTCAAATACAACAAATTTTATAAAAATGACATCTGGTAAAAAAATGAAGCATAATGCAAATCCAAAATGGTGGTAAGGGGATTACTTCTCCTTAGTTTGGCGTTCCAAACCCATTAGTATTCTATTGGTGAATTTAGAAAACTCTCCAGCAATATGTTACAGGTTTATTTGTTTAGAACAGGACGCACCAGCCTAATTTACTGGAGGTATAAAGAAGATAATACTATGCAAGTTGTTTTGTTTTTGCTGTGGGATTTTTTTAGGTATATTTCCCTTTTGTACTAATCCCTATATCAAACTAAATATCAGGTTCTGAGCAAAATAAGACACAGCTCTCATCAATATTTAGAGTGCACAGACTGATGTGCTTTGCAGTGTTAAGTGGTGGGTGGGAATCAACAGTCCTCTCTGTGTGCAAAACTTTCCACTAAAATTAATATTTTAGAAGATTTCTCCCAGGTCGGCCCTTCAGCCCCTAGAAGCACACTCCCGCGGGCTTTGAAAGAGCTTTCGCACTGTGCTTCAGTTAGACTTTCAGAGTAACTTTGTCTTCGAAGCAGATAAAGAGGTGTGAGGATAGTAAAATGCCGGTCGATGGAAAGTATTGTTCTGTGTTTTTTCATCTTATCAGTCAGTGTTGACTGTCAAGGTTAATTCAGAAGCCATTACTGTTGAACCGTGCATACAAAGTGTACCTGCACACAAAGAGTGTGTATCAGGTAACAATGTACTGCACAGAATTGTTCTGTTATTATCGGTACATACAAATAGTGCAGGTCAGGTACAGTGGCTGTACTGTATTTACTGTAGGAATTCACAATGCATCTCAACGGAGCATTTAAAATCTTTTGATGCTCCGATCCTGACATCTATGATGTAGCTAATGATGTTTTTCTTTATAAACCAGTACACTTTATATGCCAAACTGCTGTTTTAATGTTCTATTGTAAACCCAACCTTTTGTCTGCTAGCTAGTTTGTTATTATTATCCATGGTGAACTCGTATTTTCCTATAAGCACTCAATCCTTTTATTAGTCCCCTGTACTGACATTAGTATGTGAAAATTTGAGATCCTGAAATTCTGTAATTCTTATAAAAGCATCTCAGTAAAGCATAAGCATGGGTTTAAATATTCCAGATATTGGTTTAACCAGAACCGCTCGATGGAAAGTCTCATTATGTACAGTTGGATCAGCATTATGCTTTCCAGCTAAATAAATACTACACGTTATGAACATGATTACTTTTACAAACTGCTGTGGTAGTTCCCAAATACGGAGGGTAATGTTGCAATTATATGTCAATGGTGCAGCTTTAATATATAGAACACTTCCTTAATTTGGGCTTCAGGTATTTATTTCCTTTGGGAGAAAAGTAGTCTGTTAAAAATAAGTTATTCTTTTGTTCTCAGACAGGTTACTAGGGAATACAGATTTTTTTTTTTTAAAATAGTTAGTCAAAGTCATCAGTATTCGCCGTCACATATGATATATATATATATATATATATATATATATATATATATATATATATATATATATATATATATATATATATATATAATGTGCTTCATACTGAATGCCTTGCATGAACACAATATAAAAAGTGAGATACAGCAAATGTAATGGACGTGAGAAACGCCAGGAGACCAGCAGAACTAGACTAAATGCAGTGCGCCTAATTTGTAGCAAAATGTTTTAAAAATGGGAGGCCAAATGGGAATCATTGTGTGCAATAGCGTGCACTGGAAACATCTGGATCCCCTCTTTGCCAAGCTATACAATGTCTACTCATTATTGTGTATTGATTTTTTCCATCAATTACAACCAGTAGCAGTACAGACAAATAACCTGTCACCGAGCTGAGTTTCTGAATCTTGACAGTCGGGCTGCAGTTCACTCCATCCACTCCAGAAAATAAGTGTAAAGCATATGCCATCTTGTGTTGAAATGCAAAATCACAGTTATTTTTCACAGATATAAGCGTAGCTTCAGGCTTGCAGCAGTGTTTCATAATCCTTAAAGGAAGGGGATCTTTAAGTTTTATTTAATGGCAAGTTCACGTAAATATTGTAGCGTTTGCATTATAACAACAAGCAAAAGTAAAATCTAGACACATATAGTATTCTAAACAAATAATTATATGTTATCTATACTTTGAAATAGGATTTAATTCAATAAAGCCATGGTGTGGACATTTTCAAGGAGAAATTGATAAAGTAATGTTTATTTTAACTAATATATTTAGCCTATATATATATATATTATATATATATATATATATATATATATATAATATATTATATTATATAGATATATAATATATATATATAATATTTTTTATTTTAATCTACATGTTCCTAATATTTGATGATCAAGGATTATTTTTAACTAGTACTAAAAATTTATTAAGATTTTGTTTTATGTTCTAATATATATATATATATATATATATATATATATATATATATATATATATATATATTATTATATTATATATATTTTCCCCTAAAATTGTATTAACATTTATTAGGAGATGCTCACAGGCTCCAATCTGTCATGGTTATCTAATGACAGCTGTAAAGTAAAAAGCGAATTCTGTTTGTTTGCTTGTGTGATGAATGTGACCAGTTATGGGTCACAGTTAGGTTACATGAAAGTGCATTGCAGCGTGTCAAGGTCAGAACTAAGGCATCTTATTGGCATACATTTTCACTCTGAGCTGCAGTTTCTGTGATACAGCAATGAATGCATTTTTCTTTTCTGGCAGTACAAATGAGTTAATACTGTGTGTGCATCATATATATAAAACGTTTCCTCATTTTTTGTAGTAAGATTACAGCTGAAAAGTAACTGTTATTTTACATCTGATATCATTGAATTCCAAATGAATCCTCTATCTACTTTTTGCTCTCAAGGCAGTGTCACCCGCTCTCAGTTGCAACTGGAACATATTTTTGAGATAAGCAAATAAACATGAAAAGTGGTAGTCAACAAGCCTCCATATGAATGCCAAATTATTCCAACATATAAAAAACTCCTCCAAAAACACAAATGTTACATCTGGAAGAACAAACCCCAGTAGCATATAGAAAGAAGGCTGTTTAGTTTCCAATTCTTACATCCTACATATTGTAAAAAGCTTTGCAAATGGCGTTCTTGTTAACTTCCAAATTACTAAAGTCCATATGCTAAGGAGTTGAACAAACCAAACAGCCAAAAGCTAAACAGTAAAACTGCTCCTTGGGTGATGTTTTCAGTGTGAGGAGGTGCACTGCAGTGCTGGGGAGCGTATGCTTGGGTTAGAGGAGAGGAGAGCAGTTCTGGAGGAGGGAATCAAGCTAGGCACAAGCCCAGAATATTTTCTCTATCTAATTGGGTCTCCCGAGCTATGGGTTGAGGATGGGTGAAAGTAGATTGTATTCTAAAAAGAGGTTTAATTGGTCAGGAATAGAAAAAGTTATAACATGGTTCAACAATACAGAACTGTAAAAAATGCAAAATAAAAAAAGCTACATTTCAAAATGTACATAACATATACCAGTACTGCAACATGTATATACGTCTCACGGATTATACAAGTATTAAAAACTTTGTTTATAGAAAAACATACACATTACAGTACAGCAAGGATAAATGCTCTTATCTAGGGACTCTGATATATGTGTGTGTGTGTGTGTGTGTGTGTGTGTGTGTGTGTGTGTGTGTGTGTGCGAGTGTGTGTGTGTGTGTGTGTGTGTGTGTGTGTGTGCGTGTGTGTGTGTGTGTGTGTGTGTGTGTATAAAGCCACATGATTGCAATTAAATTATTGGTATATAAACTGTCCCCTCTGGCTTATGGTTGCTGCTGATGCAATATTCTATTTGTTACAATGAAATTATCAAGGTGCATGTATATTAGGTGGCACAAGCAATTAAAAACTTTGGATACATTTCAAAGTAACTGCAACATACCAGGGCAATACACACAGAATATATTTATTAATTTGAAATCCACTACATGATAGCTATAGTAAGACATGCATTTTGAACTCAAGTTCCAAATTTAAAGCAATGGTCTCATTTAAAAAAATAAATAGGAGATTTCAGCCTGCCATATCTCACAATAATGTTCAGTTTTACACTTAAGCAGTAACAATTGAGGTGCTTGGCATTTTGCAAGGAGCTTGTTTCCAACGTTCTGGGGTTTTGGTTTCACAGAGTCATTGATTTTTTTTTTTTTTTTTTTTACCCATTTATTACCAACTACTTGTTTGTGAACAATTTGTCAAAAGGGGCTTTATTTTTTTTTTTTTTTTTTTTTTTTTTTTTTTTTTTTTTTTTTTTACCCATTTATTACCAACTACTTGTTTGTGAACAATTTGTCAAAAGGGGCTTTATGGACGCACAGTATGGTACCTTTTCTGACAGTTTCTGCACAAGCATGTCAGGGGAAATACATACTGTATTTGTAATTTGCATCCGTCGAGTATATAAACTACTTGGTGCCTGGCCAGCTGCAAACAGCTTGCATTTATTAGTTGTACCTGAACCCCTGGGCAGACTAATAAAAATAGCATTGTTATTTCATAAACATTGCATTTGTTGTGCCAAGCCGATGGTAAAATAAATGAATGCTGGATGTTCATTCTCTCACCCTTTTGAAAAACATGTGAAATAATGGCTCAGCAATTGAGTTAAATCTGTTTAAAGTGTAGCCAGCCATTGTACAAAAAGCAACTGAGATCAGTTGCAAGTGTTTTCCCTGATGGAGATCAGCTTTTACCTAAATTAGGTTACAATAATGCTGCTGTACTTTAAGTGAAAAATAAATAAAATGTTATAGCAGGGTTTGGAACAAGAGCAGCCTTCACAACATTGGTAAGATTGTACAATAGAGACATCTTTCATAAAATGACCTTAAATAAGGGTCCTTTTCTTTTCAAAGACATGAAACTCCTTTCATATCTTGTAATGATAGCAAATCTGTCAGTGCCAGGTGCAGCTTTCAAAAAAAGGTTTTGTGCCAAATCTGGTTCAGGTGTCTCAGTTCTCAATAAGAGTTTGCTTGACCGAATGTGTTTGAACATTTAGCACAGTAACAAGATGGACTATGACCTGTCAGCCTTTGGGTTAAAGGTGTTTTCTAAATATCACGTTGGCAGGTCACATCGTAACAGAGAACAGCTAAAGAGATGGCATGAAAGGAGGAGAGATTGTCATGACTCTAGTGACCTGACACCCTGAGTTTTAAAGTGGAGTCATATAGTTGAATTGGAATCAAATAAAAGCTTAAAATAAAGCTGTGAACTTGAAATATACACTGAAATAAAGCATGAAACACTTTACATTAAGTGTCTCTAATAACTGTGTGTTTACATAGTGGTTACTTAGTAAATGCATGTGTACTTACACATCGTTACAATGTTATTACACAATGTACTTAATGTGTCCATTTTGTGCATGAGATAGCCCTAACCCTAATCCTAAACCTAACCCTTTTCTGAAACAATTGTGTACTTAGATATATCTAGCAAATATATGTACACGTTAAATACATTGTAATGATGCATAATAACATTGTAATTACGTGTAACTACACAGGTATTTAATATGTAAATGCAAAGTGTTACCAAAAAAGGGTTAAAATACATAAATATTATTTTCTACCCTCATTGAATTTGAATTTAAAAATATGAATTAACATTTATGCATCACTAGGGGGCTCCTGTTTTGCCAACACAATTTCCTTTTCTGATCAGCCAGTGTGGTGTTATCAAATTCACAATTATCATGACACAAGAAATATTTAATCTACAGTGCATTGCCAGTTAGCAATTGAAAATGTTTGTTCGCTCCTCAGTGATGTTATTCAAGGTTGTAGCATTAGAAAATGTGAGCTCATGTTAGGCCTGCCAGCACTGCACTAATCAGTTTGTAAGTTGACATCCCATGACCACGGGTGAGTTCACAATTTAAATATTGCTGGTCGGGATCCCAAGACATAATTGTGACACCATGTTCACTGTTAAACAATGGAATGGCAGCTGTGAGTTGCAAGAACCAGTCATGCTTGTTTTATTTGGCAGTACGATTGGTACTTAACCTTTTCAGTGCTGTTGATGTGAGGTCTCTGTCTTTATGAACCAATGACGACAGGTGTTGGCATAAACATATTGTTAGATCACAGAACAGGAGCAAGGGTTGCATGGAGAAAGAACCTCTGGAATTGGATTGGGAGAAAAGTGCTTGTGACTTTAGAAAAAGAGGATAGGCTTTCCCGTTCCTCTCATGGAGGTGAGGTTGGACCGACCAGCCTCCAAGGCTGGGAAGCGAGCCTCACTTCCCCCAACAGGAAATAAAACTAGGATAGTGGGAGATTTGAAAAGATAAAGAGATATTTCCTTGCAAGGTTCGCTTCTGCTGATAGAGGTCGACAGGGTTGGACTTCCAAGGTGAGTAGAGCTTCAATTCCCTTGCGGGTGAGATTGGAACACTGGAAAATAAATAAGCATCCAAAGACGGCCATCGTTCAAACCCCCCCCCCCCCCCCCCCCCAGGTCTCAGAGAGCCAACTCAGAGGAGTCGAGGCTCTATGGCTGGGCTCCAAGGATGGGAACAAGCTTTGCTGTCCAGAGAGGAAGACTGGCATGGGTGAAAATGGATAGCGTGAACAGAGGACAAGAAAACAAAAGAGTTAGGAACTGTGGGAGGAAAGCTCTAGTGGTTTCAGGGGAAAGATATCCCCCACTACAGGCATGCTAGCCATAATCTGTTGGGCGAAACAGATATCAGGGAGAGAACAAATGTAAGCTGCTCATTTTTTTTTTTCTTAAGCGCTGTTGACATTAACTTATACAGAAGGAATGGAGGGTATAGAATTGGGGAGCAGGCCAGCTTTAGAAATGAGAGAGGAAAGATGAGTAGAAAAACAGATTTTTGTTATGATAGTATGGCTGTGTTGATGAACAGGGAATCAGAGGATCACTGAAAGCTAATCACTCAAACCCACCAAATCTATTACTGGCCCATAATTGTAGTATTTTGGTAGCAATATTGTACAGTTAAAGGCATGAAAACAGTTCATAGAAAAAGTAGACATTGTTCTTTAAACAAATTTAAAATTTCTGCCAAGTTCAAAAGGCCACCCATAGTTTTACCCCCTAAAATGATGGCCTGACATTGACTCTACAAGGTTTTAATGAAATCAGATGGGATGTCATTCTACACTTGGGAAATTCATTTTTTCAGCTCTTCCCAAAGAGTCCCAAAGATTTTCAATTGACTTTATGTCAAGACTTTTGGTGAACCCTAGATGACATTGATTTTCTTCTTCTTGTTGTTTTTTTTTTTGTTTGTTTTTTTTTTAAATCTGGCTTTCAAGTGTAAGCCAGGGATTGTTATTCTAGTGAAAGTAGTATCTTTTTCTCTTGAACCGCTTCTGAAAAATGGATTTTAAATTTGTTTTAAAAATATCACCACTCATATTTCCCTGAGTGAATTGGAAGTGTCTAGCTATTCTTGCTGACATGCATTGCTTGTTAATACTCCCTAAAAGTATTTTTTGATGTCACAATGGTTTTCCTCAGGTTCCTCCAGGGCAATACACTGGTATTATAATGCTATTCCAATTGTATCTTTATGACTTTTCCATTAAGGTCAGCAGAAATGTCCAATCACGTCAAAACTATTCTCTTATAAAATTTTGTTGCAGAGGATTTTTGAAACATGTGTATTTCATACACATATTCAGACAATATGTGATAAAGTATAATAACAGTTTGGGTTTGGGCTCAGTCCTAAGACAGCCATGAAAGTTTAAAAATCCTACAGCACTTTTTCAAATTTACAAGGCAGAAATGAAACAAACCAGAAACTTAAGGTAGTGGTGGTGAATGTCTTGATGTGGTGGCCCATTAACATCATTATTATATTTTCTAGTCCTGTCATGTGTAATATAATGTCGTTGTAACCCATCCTTGAGCAAGAACCCATTGTAAACAAGCTGTCAAGCTTAATTGATGTGTCCTGTACCGATGTATCAAATGAATAAATACACAAACAAATGAACGAATGAATGAATGAATGAATGAATGAATGAATGAATGAGCAGTAAGAAAATCAAGTTGATGATGTCATGAGACTGTGCAGGGTAGATATTAACCTCTTAACAGCCCTGATTAAGGGTAATGGTAATGTTGGCTTGATGATCATTGTAAAGTACTACTCTACTTAAATGCAGCCCTGTGCACAGTCTTATAGATGCAATATCTAAATAGGGATTCATTTATATATAGGAATAAGGAGTCGTGGCCATCATTATATAATGAAATAAGTGACCGAAGGCAATGTAATAAATAACCAAGTGGGTTCTTTATGCTGCCTAAAGATAAGCACTTCAGTTATGTATTGATAAGGAAAAGTGATGAACATGTGTAGGACAGGTTGGTGACTTACACTTGTTTATACTTGCATGTATAATCAATGTGTGTGTGGTAAGAATAGATTTAAGTAAACCTCAGGCATTACCAGCCTTAAATTATATAGGGGAGTGTAAGTGGTCTCATATTTAAAAATATAAGGCAAAAACTTGACCACGTTTCTTATAAGTTCTTACCATACTTAAGGGAACTGTGCTTTAAGGCAAGAATTCAGGTCCAGATATTTTCTTTTAACTGAAAAGCTGCTATTTGATTATGTTGTATGATAAATATGTAACATGTGTTAATCTAAAAATGCAATCCCATTTTAATTTAAAGATAACCCTATACACTGTAAAGGAAGAACAACACTCATTTTGTTGCACACTTGTACTGCCTTCCAAGGTAATCCTCTTTGGGGAAAAAAAAAAATCCAAATAAAGAAAAAATGTGTTAGAAAAGCTTTTTATATAATTGACAGACTGCTGTAACAGTGGTAACTGATCTTTCTCCCCTTGTCATTTCACGCCTGATGGAAAAGCTGGGTGGCTTAAAAAGCTTGTGTAATTTCACTTTTAATTATTGTCATGTCACGTGAAAAACAGGTATCGAAATGTCTTAGATAGCTAAATTTTGATCCCTAGAATTTTTCTCTTGACAAGATGCCTCAGGACATTCGCAAAAAAATATCAATAAACTTAACAGGGATATCTCACACAAATATCAATCAATGAAAGTGGATTTGTCAAAAATATAATTGTTATTTTTGGAACAGTATACCTTGAAACGTCATTTCAGGTGTCAGGAGCTGCTCCTTCTGCTATCTCGCTCTGATTCATGAGTTACCAAAATATAACAAATGTCTCTATCTCTCAAAATCTCCTCAGGATTATCACTCACTGAGAGAGCCTGTTGGCATCTCTGGGTAAGATTGTTTTGAGTTTTTCTTCTGATTAATTCTCCTGTGACACTTGGGTTTAGTCCTTGGTTCCTGTGTTGCTATTTAGTGAGGTAATGATCCCAGTGTGGTAGATGGATGAACACAAATGTATATTTTAACATGTAAATGCCTTAAACCATACATCGACTCAAATGACATTTTCTTATTGTTTTTTTGTTTTTTTTTACTGTTCCTTTAAGTGTTTAAGATATGTCGAATAATTCAAGCTCTTCTGTTCTAGTTGCCTTCCATAGACAAATGTTACTATATCTTACTTTTAAAGCAACTACAATTAAACACCTTTCCTGAAGTAAGGTGAAAAAAAAAATAACATCCAAATACTGTCTGACACACCCTCCCACTAGGCATTGCCCAAACTGACTCAAATGAGATTCAAATACCCTGCTGCTTCTTTGTCCCTAATAGAGAGAATTGTGGCAACTGTATTATCTATTTTAATGAATCGGACCATTCTACTTTGATAGAGTATTCAAATGACATGCTTTGTTGATTATTAAAAGATTATTCTTAACAGATGTTTATATCCAATACATGATTACATTTGGTTACATTCATTGGTTATTCAAGATACAGAAACTTCACATTTATTGCAACACATTTTTCTAGACGAAACATGGCAGTCACCTGGTTAACAGTGAAAAGAATAATTGTCCATATTACCTTCTCCGTGTGGGAATGCTCTCTCAGACCAGGTTATGGAGGCACTTCATTCTTAGTTGCATTCCCAATTAAACCTAATAATTCCTAATATTCTAAACATCTGTTTCACATATGTGTCAAATTAGGCTGAAACTGCACTTTCACATACAGAATTGACTTTTACAATATGTATTCCCTTCTCCACCAGTGTACTCCTGTCGGACCTTTACGATATTCCAAACTCATTCCTTTACACACAGATACAGCATTAAATGTTAATTTTAGCTCTACATTAATCAGCTCTCATGCTGTAGGAAAAATGTCCCGCTAGATGGAATCATGTCATGTGACTTCCTGCTAAGAAACAAAATCCCTGCCGTGTATCTTGTATGCCTAGTGGGACCTCAGTAAAGTTCAGATGCTGGTTGAACTTACCAGTGTTTGCACTGAGGTACTGAATTCCTAGTAAGCATGGGTAAACTAAAGCAAAGCAGACACTTTAAGCTATCAATACTTTTACTGACAGGCAATGTTTTACTGCTTGTGGCACAATGCAGCTTCATGGCGCAGTCAAGAATGCAGCTGAGTAGAAAAACTCACATTGAGGTGCACATGGCAGGAAGTATCCAGCAAGTATTGGGACAGAGTAAAAAAATAAATAAAAGATTGCCGAATTGTTTTATTCATTTATTTACAGTTTTTGTGTTCAACTCAATTTCATTTTTGAGAGTGGCTGGCAAAGTCTAAACCTCCTCGGAAAATACTGAGAGGGCGGGGGTACCTTGTTGTGTGCAAACTGAACTCACAAGCCCAGAGCTGGGCTGTCTGTGCAGAGAACCATATGTTGAGTGAAATGCATGGAGACTTGTATTACCACTGACAGCTTGCCTAAATTAAGAAGCAGTCACTGAAACCAGGACATATGCTGTGTAGCGCAATCCAAATGCACCCATTTTGAAAAGAGCTTTGGAAAAGATTTTAAAGTTCTAAGTGTAAAAAGTTGTCAGGATGTTGACAATGAAAAGAAAATTAGAGGTTATTTAAACAGTTGTAGCAACACGTGGGGATGCGCCACACTATATTTTATTTACTCTTTAATACGAGAATGCAGAAGGAAGTATATTTGCACTGCACTACAAACACCAGCTTAGCACCAAGTGGTTGAAAGGGAACTTGAGAGCATGCTATTTAATTCCTGAACATGCATAAATACTAATTTGTCATCTTTCAAAAGGTTAGCAGAAAATCATACAAATTAAGTGGCATTTAAAAAGTTCAAGGTCTGCTTTATTGCCACCAGGGAAAGAGGAGAGAGAGAAGAATTGTTTGTATCTTTGCACAAGGTCCCAGTTACAAGGTTTTTTGATTTTTTATAGAGGGGCCCATCAAATAATTAGTTCTAATAAAAGGTGTTCATTCCGTGCTCTCAGTAGATATGCTGATTTAGGTATCCTCTACAGTCATTTTTTGCTGTGTTTTGTACTTGTTTAATGTTATACAGTATGTCATTGTATTCCATCTCAGAGTACTTTGCATTAACACTGTTGTTAAATATTGCTTTACATAATAGAAACACAGCTTCACATGTATTTATGTTTTACAACTTGAACATATCTATTTTCATACACTGCTGGAATTAGGGACTGTATGCAAAGTTAACGTATGAAACCCTATTTAAAAAAAAAAAAAAAAAAACCTACAGTAGTCAAAATATTGCAGATATTTTTTAATATGTAACAAATTTCCTATTGTGAACATGGGAATATCTATTTAGCTGCAACATTGTCAAATAATGTCAACTCTGCCAACACTGAAAGAAGTGTGCTGCTGTTTTTAGGAGGTGCATGTTCTGACTTCGGTGAAGTAGGAAAAAATATACAAGGAAAGAATAGAAAGGAAAGTCAAAATTATTGAAGGAAGGGGGGAGGATGGAAGGAAGGAAGGAAGGAAGGAAGGAAGGAAGGAAGGAAGGAAGGAAGGCAGGCAGGAAGGGGGGGAGGTAGGGGAAGATGAGGCAGGGTACTTTTTTTGGCAACGTGGCATTCATGGCATTAAACATTAAATGAATGGAAATCAACAGCCATTTTGTGAACAAAACTACTGCACAATATAAAAAATCAAGCCAAAACAGCAATATGTGCCTGAAACACATTGCTGGGTGCAGCGCAATTCACCAGGGCTGAAGTTTGAATGCAGGCATATAAATAAAACATGTCATCTATCCCAACCTGAAATATACAGCATTCACATTAGTCTGAGCAGTCACCTGATCTGTTTATCTTTTTCTCCCAACTCTGCTCGGAGCGAGCGCTGCGACGCACGTTAAAAAAGCCATTAATAGGAGCAGGGTGCCGGGTGATGAATTAAGGGAGCCTCCGTTCATTTTTCATTTTGACAGAGTATTGCCTGTCACCAGGCAGAGAAGACGCCTCTTGTATGCTTTGCTCGGGAGCTTGCTCTTTTTAACACAGACTTATTTTTTTCGCATGAATTAGGTAGCTGCTCTGTAGGATGAAAAATTCATGACAATCTATAATTTACACAGTGGAAGATAAATAATGTACTAAAACCTGTCATCAAATTGGTTCTTTTTTTATTCATCTCTCAATGCGCCCTGGACCAATTCACCAACAACATTTAACATAAATCTTACCCCTCCTCCCCACAACTAAGAAAAAGACTATTTATAAAACCTTGTCAGGGTGCCAAGTTCAGTAGCGGGCTCCAGTATAGACGCGATGCATTTTTTACACGGCTTGGTTTTATTTTTTTTTTCACACATTGCTTTTTCAATGTCAGTTTTTAAAATAATGAATCTGTTTGTATCCACATGTTATATTTGCCTTCGCTGTAAATGACTAATTATATCAGTCTGCTAAATGAAGGTTCATGCTGTAGGAAGTTACAGGAAAGAAGACCACATGGGCTTTTAGTTTATCTCTGTCTTTCCTTCTTTTTCATCTTCCATCAGGTGGGAGACATTCTGGGCCTCATGCACTAAACGCTGTTAAATTACCTGAAATACTGTTTGGTAAGAGAAACCCATACTGCGCACAAAAAGGAGGCTAAGCATACTGTAGAAAATCAGTGGTGTTAAATGTGCCATTTTATTTTGCTACATAATTAGTTTGGTCTTGTTTTCTAAATTTGTTGCAAACTGCAGCAGAACTCAATGGCAGTGCTTGAGAACACAGCTAGGGCACAGGAATATTGTGTGTCTACGTCCAACTTAAAACTGCATCTGCACAGGCATGGAATCATGCGGGGATACAGAATTCTGCGTAACACAGGGAATGTCTTGCTTTGAGATGGTTAAAGCTGAGAATCAGAAAATAATTAACTGAAAATAAATATTTGTTTGTTCACCTTTATCCCCTGCTGGTTTAATTTGAAGGTACTCAGGTACCGAAACATTGGTTAAATAGAAATGTTTCTTTTAAAGGCAAGTGTGCGGCTGCTTTCTTTTTTTCTTTTTTGAAACTTTAACCTTCCAGCTGCTTTTCCAGCAATTTCGACATGCTGCACAGACTAGTCACAATTTGTGCAGTATTCACTGTTGTTTTTTCCATGACAAAAATGCTAATGTTTTCAGGGCCGAAATAATTCTGTGTAATTCATGTGTTAAACAAGCACATCTGTCTCTTGGTTGTTTCGGCAATACAACGCCATGATGGAAAAATGTTATACAGCATCGTCTATTCCTACAATGCATCTTGCATTGAAAAATACATGTTTGGATTCGGAATAAAGGAAGCGATTATGTAATACAGTTCACATGCAGTCATCTTTTAGTAAGTTGCATTTGCATATCATTATGTACAGTATTACAACACCGTATGTTAAAATATTGTCCACAAAACCAACAAAATATATTCTATGTGGCCTATATTTGACATTTTATTTGTAATGTTCTATGGAACACGAGCAATCATTTATCCTGGAAAAAATTAAATACAATACTGAAAGCAGATATAAGCGTTTATGATGTTTCAGCACTATTTGTGGTCTGCTCTATTTATATTGTGATTTAGACAGACACCGCCTGGTTTCAGTAAGCGGTAAACTTAACACATGCCGAGACACTTAGGAAAGTTAGCACCTTTAAGTAAATATGTTTTTTATATCAAGTCCCTCCCTCGCAATATTAGGGGAATTTGAATATATTTTCATGGATTACCATTATTAATTGTATGAAAAAGGATTCGCGCGTGGTATATTTTTCCACACGATTCATTTTGCGTGCAGTCATTTGCCGCTGGTTAGTGAATAGAGCAGGTGTACAATGCACACAATAACGGGCTTACTGCCTGGTAAACTGGTTACCGCTGTTTAGTGCATGAGGCCCTCTGTTTTCTTCTTCTTCTGGTCCATATTCTAAACTATACAATAAAGCAACACATGGCATTACAGTCAACAGGTGGCACTTATATTGTTTTTGGTTTTCTGTTTTCTCCCTCCATACTCATAGTACTTTTCATAGTACCACATATTCCTTGAGATGTAAATTGGACTCACGTTTCATGTGCACAGCAGTACCACAACAGCATGATTCGGTAGCTGTTTTGATTTTTTTCCTATGGCTTCTTTTTGCATAGTTTAAGCTCCTGTCCGTTATATCACGTCAAACTAAGTTGTAATTATACATTTTTCCAGGGGTGTAGCTAGACTATAGACATAATGCACTGTACATGCAAAAAAAATCTCAGTCTTCACCTGTCTTCTCCTATGCCATTTTGTTTTTAAGTCAGTGATTAGGCTGTCTTGTGTCAAGGCTCTTTTACGCCTCTAACTCTTTCTCAGTTGTAAGCTACATCTCCAATGTGGTCTGAAGTTTCATCAGTCTTTCAGTCAGCACCCAGCATCAGTACAGCAAATACACTTTTGAATGCCTGATTACACACCTGTAATACAAAAGCAGGTGTCACTTTGGAATATGGCTGTAAATTCATGCAATCTTCAAACAGAATATTATATATATTAGCTTTATGGCAAATCCGCAATGAATTAGAGCATTAAAGAATCCAGAAAAGATTACAAAAATATACAGATTTTTGTTATTTATTGTTATTTATCAGCTTTGGAATATTTCAGAATTTCCATACATGAATATAATTAGTAAGTGTCACAAATGACCAAAGTTTTAATTGTTTTATTCATTGGTGTTTTTATTGTATACTGTTTTAGTTGCACTATTCATTGTATATTTTACACTGTGTGTTTTATTTATTTTTATACCCAAACGGAGACACCAATAAGGGGTTACATTTATATGTTTTATGTACCCAAAGGGAGACCCCAATAAGCAGTTTTATGTGTGTGTTTTATCCTTTTAATTATTGTATCACGGTGAAGTGATTGGGACCTTAATTGCAGTCAGGTGCAAGTCATCAGCACCCCTTGATTAGTTCCCCTATATAAATGGATCCAACAGAACAGAGAAGGAGAGCACTGGGGGAACACATTGGAACCAGGCTGTGGCTGTTTTAGACATGAAAGGAAGGGTATCACTGGAGCCTAAGCAATAAATACATTGAAGAGAAGCAGAAGGAAACATCGCTAAGTAAGGTAGGTGGTACACCTTCACAAGAATGGGCCGACTCGGTTGTATGACGGAACTGGAAATCGTCCATCTTGGTGGAAGGGTGCAGCTGTAAGACTGCTGAACAACTCTATTGTGATCAGCTGCGTTGTGAGCGGCAATTGGACATGCTGATCACATGAAGGAGTTTGGCAGTACAAAGGAGACATAGCTACATGAGTATGGCCCCTTACGTTGACACGAGGCCGGAGCGTTGTTGTTTGTTTTTGTATTGTGTGTGTGTGTGTGTGTGTGTGTGTAAGCAGACAAAGACGGAGACGGGACCTAAAGCAACAGAGCACAATCACCCGGAACACCTGTACTGCCACATCAGTTCAAAGGATTACAGCACCAAGGAGCACGGGCACCTACATCAAGCTAATTAAACACCTTGATGGCACATTCTGAACATCAAGCTAATTAAACACCTTGATGACATATTCTGGCTGAGCATTCAGTAACCCTTTTTGTCCAACCCCTGCATAAAGAAATGTAGACAAAAATCCAATAATTAGAGGGATAAATATAATATATAGCTGGACGTCAGTAGCTCAGTTTAAGTAAGGACAACCAGATACTGCAGTTTTGCATCAGCTCACCGCAGTACAGCATCAATGAGAGGCACAACTTGAGCCTGACATCCTTCTGTTCAGGACTGAATCTATGTAGAGTTAAAAGAATAATCATGAAAAGAAAAAAAATGGAAATCAGGTAATTATGAATATCTAGTTCCTACGTGCGGCACACAATTAGAGAGGAAAGATGACCTCATTTCCATGATTGTATTTGCACTTAACATATCAATGCCTGCTGGCTGGAGCCATTTCTCGTTATTGCTTTTAACTTACACAGTTCATTAGGCAAAACAGGACACCTTCGTACTTCAATCTTTCCATTCCTAGCGCTTGTCTTTTTATTGGTCCCTCGGGGTGTGTCTTTTTAACAATTTTGCTCTTTTTACGGATTGACAACAGCTCCAAATGGCTTTCAAATTGGCTTTGACGGACTTAAATGCCAGCTTTTTGATGTACGAGCGATTGATAAAACAAAAACATAAAAAACACCTGGCAGTACCTTGTCTAATAATGTGTGTATTAGCCTTGTGCATTAAGATCAGTTTATAGGAAGCCGTATAAGTGTTGCTCCTCATGTCCTCAGCTGACATATCTGCGTACATTACAGATCCCAAGCCTCTGAGAATATTAACAATGAAACAGAGGTGCTACTGGAGATTATTATGAGCTCGCTATCCAGTATAATGCAAGATTTAAAAGTGTCTTTTGCGATATTAGATACCTATTGGAATATTGAGTACATTTTTCTCCATCTGTCCCTAAGGGGCTGGCTGTCCTATGAGACTAGCGGTGTGACTGAAGTGGGACAGCTCAGCTGTGAGGGGAAGCTTTCATGGAGCAAGTCTGCACTGTACCTGATCAGCAACTGTCCCTCCCCTTTCATTAATAGGGGTGATTAGGTATTCAGATATGCCCTTTAACATGTCTTAAGTCAGCAGGTATTAATCACACTTGCAGATTGAGACTCACATCTTTTATAAGCAAGTTTAGAGACACTGTGGACAATAACATATAAAACTTGCAAGGTTTTCAGGTAGGATCATGGGGCTGTTTTTCAGGCTGTATGTTTTCTTTTCACTGGTAACATCCTGATAGCTTTTTACACTTATAACTTTAAAGTCTGTTTCAAAGCTCTTTTTAAAATGAATTTTAAATTAATTAAAACAAACTAAAAAAAAAAAACACATAATCACAGAACATTACCGTATTACTGGATACAATTAGGACATGTGCAAGAATGACGCCTGATCTTCTGGATAACATCCTAATTAACTGGAATCAAATCTCTACTTAATGTTCTGCAACATTGTGCACTGTGTGCTGCTTATTTATTATTATTATTATTATTATTATTATTATTATTATTATTATTATTATTACTAGTAAACATATATTACTGTTTCCCATTTGTTTTACAGTCATTAAATAGAGCCTCCTGTTGTGGGTTAAAAACAATGATAAATCACAGTATTCCCCAAGTGAAGAGTAAGTGAACATGTATGCATACACATACAAATGACTTTAGCCTTGATTCTTGAGTTACTGGAATACATTCATAACACTGCTGGTGTTGATCTTGCCTGTGTCTGCAGCAGTAGCGGCTCCTGACTTTAATAAGTGGGCAGGCTAAATATATACACACACACACACTTTTTCTTATATGCAATAAAACATTGCACGTTTCAAAAGGCAATTTGTAATTTAATTTAATAGCAATATAGAATACACAGCACATAAGACAAGCAATAGAATATAACAAAAACATTGTGAGGTGGTGACTTAAATATTTTGATTTATGACAGCTGATTAGCTCATATCTATCTGCCTCCGAGACAATTATTTAGCACAAATATGCCTATTCATTACATCTAAAATACTGATGAGAGGTTAAGCAACACAAATTTGGGGAAAAGCTTTTAAAGGTAATATGATAGCTAAAGGAGCACTATCAATAATCAATCTGGGATTAATAATATATATATATATATATATATATATATATATATATATATATATATATATATATATATATATATATATTACAGCAACCCAGATATTTACAGCAATCCCAGGTTAAGCTGATTTAGTAGTATCAGCTCCACTTAGATACAGCTTCAGTAGTTTTCTGTTCATTAAACGTGTTGCTTGTTGAAACCACAACATCAATATGGTGCTTTTTAAGTGGACTTGCTTGTACCTTATAACACAGATAGTCCTTGCAGCTTTTTCAAACCCATTACAACCTTAAATGGGATGCTTCCAAAGAGCCTTATTGAAGAGCTAAATTTGTCATATATGGCTCAAGAGCTATTTGTTGAACAGCCCTGTACTGCTCAAAAGTCCAACAACAAAAGAAAACTCACAATTGGCAGGACATTCTCGATTTAATTGACCCAGCAGCAAATGCCAACCCTCATGTAGTATTTATCTGGTCTATCTTTGGGTAGTACAACCCCAGCACATCAGGACAGCATTGATGCCCCTTGCCAACTGCAGCATCCAGTTTTTGACAGTAGATATTTATAAAAAAAAACATGGGTTTTATTTATTTTTTGACAGCAGGTATATAAAAAATAGATACCAGGAGACATTTTTTGTGTGTTTAATATGTAAAAGGGTATTCTATGTTTCCTTTTAAACCTTGTGTCACTGCAACCTAGATTTAAACTCCTACATTAACATCCTGACAACATTTTTACACTTAGAACTTTAAAGTCTGTTTCAAAGCTTTTTTCAAAATATCTGCTCTAGTGCACTGATAGTGTAAGAATTGTTGCCCACATTGTCAAAAAGGTAACACAGAGATAACGATCCACAATGTGGTACAGAACAGAAAAGCCAGAGAACTTGTTGTTATTTTTTTTTTTTTTTTTTAATCACTCTTCCTGCTGTGATTTAGAGGACAGATCTTAAACCCCAGTGCACGAGAGCTAACATTTTTATGCCAAAATGGATCAGAACAATCTTATGAAGCCACTGAACTTTGTTCTGATTTTCTATATTATGGAGGCTTTGTAGTTACTGTGTGACACACTAAAATGTTGCTTTCTGGCTAAAAGGGACAGATGCTTCTAAGTAGGATTAGTGACCTGTATGGGAGCCCTGTTTTATTCAGCTCTTGTACTGTTCTTTCTATTTGACCCATGGTCTTTTCACCATGCTTGTGCTATTGACCTTATTATAACTCACACTCCGCTGCTCTTGCACAAAGATTGCTGCCCAGGCAATAAATCACAGCTCATATTATGTCCCCTAAAGCCTCTAATTCAAATCCAGCTCTTTGTTTGAATCATATTTTTTTTTCAATAGTCTTCGGTAGAGTATTTCAAGTCCTGTGCACTTTGATTGATGTCTATCGTTGTCTGTTGCCCACTCTTGAAAATTAGTTGTGTTCATCTCAAAAGCTTTTCCTATCTTTATGACATGAGGGGGCTGAGAGAGGATATTACGTCCATGGTGCTTTTTAAAGATAATAATTACACTTCATGTTTTTGTAGGTTTGCTATAGTAACTGATATACAAAGTCTTCTTATTTATCACAAAGGAAGTAAAGCACTAGCATTGGCTTTGGCCTTCCCAATATAGCAATGTCAATGCATCGGAACCCTGCCCATGTTGTAGCTTGGGGTAAAAAGTCACAGTGTCACATGATTTTCAAGAATACAGAAGTCCAGCACAACAAGAAGCAGAGAGAATTATAAGTGCAAACAGAGGGAAGGGAAGGGAAAAGGTAATTAAAAAAAAAAAACATGAAAAATACCATTTCAAGCTATCTACTGTTTACAGAATAAGGACCATATTGATGTTGGCTTACATGAGCTCAAGCCAATGTTTTTGCTGGTGTAGTTGCTTTTTATTGTGGTGCTGTTGCATGCAATGGGAGATTCCTCTGTTCCTCTGTGCCTTAGTACACAAACCCTCTACAAATGAGGTATGCAGATTGTGCTGCACTGGGTGGTTTAGTGATAGACTCTGGGGGCACATTTCACTTCAGAACTCGGCAGGAGTTGACCACGTAGAATGAAAAACACAAAAGGCAAACTGTATTGTAAATAATTTAAAAGGATATTTCATGTGAGGCCTCCTAGAATGAGCTACTAGTGCTTTAACACGCTATATACCTGTGAAACAATCGCCTCTTTTTTTTTTTTTTTTTTTAGAAATAAAGAAGAGCTTATGCGAAAGACCAAAAGCAAACTAATAGGATATAGTTTTGCTATTCGAATCAATTCAGCTAGTCACAATTTAGGTAGTAAACGACTTCAGTGTTTTAAAGAAAAAAATACATTGTATATTAATTTGACATTTGCAACACACAACATAGAAATTGGCTGGTTAATATGATCAATCAGATCCGGCGTCCACGTTAAGGTTATATCACGTTAAAATCTTTGCAGATGGAGGTATCCATAGATTTTTCTCCTTCAGGGGGTGTGTTGGATACAAAATAACTATCACTATTATGGCCTTAGAGCATTTTTATAGTGATCACAATTGATCAGTTTGGGCTATTAGGGGAGCCCAGGAGAATAATAAGTGTGCTGATCTCTAAACAGCCATCTAGGGTTATTTCTCTCTGTTAATGATAAAGCCTCCTTTTCCACTAATGGCTGTTTTTGTTTCAGACCATGCCTGAGATGTGGGCTTTGGATGTGTCATGTGACCACAGGAGAATATAAAGCATGACAAGTCATTAAAATGAATTTATTTCCCTTCAAGCCTTTGGGCTGTGGTGTTTCACAGCTAGGCGCACTCTGACAGCCTTTGACCCTGTCTTAAAGAAACAACACGGGGCAGTAATATAATTCTCTCTGATGTACGATTAGGTCTTTTCTAATGAGAAACTGTTTTTGTTATGAGTGTTATTTTTTACCAGTCTTATAAAATTCAGTCACTGAGGAGACCAAAACTGATGGCATGTACTTGGCCAGTGACAAAAGCGATTTGTCAGCTATTATTATTATTATTATTATTATTATTATTATTGTTATTATTATTATTATTATTATTATTATATATTATTATTATTATTATTTTATTATTATTATTATTATATTATTATTATTTATTTGTTTGTTTTTTTGTTTATTTATTTGGGGAGCTATGCTGTACCTGAGCTTTCACTGATTGATTTATATAGGATAGTTTTGTTACATGTTTACAGTACTGTATAATCTCTGTAAAAAATAATTTTCAGGATTAGTAATGTATAAGTCAATATTGCAGTCGGACTTATCCTCAGTGACTGTATCATTGCAACCTCAGGGAAACTGACATGTACATTCATTTCAATCATGCATTTTTGGCATCAAATGCTGTTTTGATATTCAAAGAATACAATTTAATTCATTCAGACTAATTTATTCCCTGCAGCCAAAAAAATAAATAAATAAAAAGCTGAAAAGGGTGTTTTCAATCTATAATATAAAGGTAAATCATAGTAAATCTGCATGAGCAAGCCCTGATTGAACAACACACTATGGTTTCATCATTTTTTTCCCCAGATGTAAATAGCTGATCCATAGCACAGCTCATCAGGTACACCACCCGTCAAATATCTCAAACAAATGAAAAAATAAATTCTGTTTCTGGCTCGATTGTCATTATCTTGTTTTAGTTTTCCCTTGAAATGTAAAGGTCAGCATTAATAGCGTGGTTGGTAGGAATTAGAAATGGTTCAGACACTTTCTGTTTATCGCTGCATGATTGCTGATAATCATAGTCTATTGAGCTATAATATAATAACACGTTGAGATTTTAAATTGTTCCTAATGATATGTTAATGAGATTGCCTGTGTTCAAATGCTACATATGGGGACATACAGTATTAAAGTTAAAAATGACAGGACTACATTTATGAATGAGGTCCAATATGGCTTCATGTAACTAGTCACCTTTGCCATGCTGGGTGTTATCAAAACAAGCACAAAACTTGACCTTACTTGACAGAAGCTCTTGGAAAAACAGAGGCCATTTCCAATTTGTGTTACAGAGCAACCATTATATACATTATTGGATCATTAACACAGTCATCCAAGGTCAAATAGAGTTGCACAGGATTCCAGTAATGCTTCTAACATGCGACATATAGAACTTTTAATAGGCTACAGACCTAAGGTTGGGGTGAGGGTAAGTTGCAGAGCAAACTTTTTTTTTCTTAAATTAAAAAAAGCCAACAAATTTCCCTCTTTGAACTTTGCTTCTTCCGTCATATCTGTGCACTGTGGAATATGAATTTTAGACACATTTTAAGTGGTAAAGTGCTAAATCCACACATTGACACTTGAGTAGAATGTTATATCATTGAAAAGGGCACATAGAAATTGAAGTTGGATCTGGGTTCTGCTAACGTTATAGCGCCCATACACCAAAAACGGATTGCTTAATTTTATTTTTTGTTAGAAATGTGCTGTATATTCTGTGCGTGACATCTGTACGACCGGATCCATAAATGTGGCTGATTTCATATACATGATTTAAAATGAACAATCTAGACTTGAGTATAAGCCCTTCTAAAGAAGGTAATCGTTGCCCTTTGAAAAAGAGGCAACTGACATGATAAAGCCAAGGTGTCTTTGGAAAGTGAAACTATCATATGTGTGCATTCAGTGCTGGAATCAGGCTAGAAGAAGTGATGTCTTACCTCATTCAGCATCTCACTATGATATTGTGTACCCCCTAATGCCTTTTTTGTGTGTTTGAATGCCAGCTCACATTTGTGATTTAGGCCCGCCCACCTTAAAAAATGTGTTACATGCGTCCTACTGGAAACAATACTTTATGTCTTTGTTAAGGAATAACCTTTAAGGAAAAGAAATTGAGGTTTTTTCAACTTCCCGTAAAAATGGCTTTTGAAGATTTTCGAATAGCTGGTATCTTATTTGTTCTGATCATCCAATGATCAGCAAGGAAGGGATTTATATCTTAATTCAATTCGTTTCACACCTGCTGTGCGCCAGAGTTTGCCTCCTCCTCCACAGCCTCCGCCTGCTTTTTGGCTTCGTCTAACAGGGGAGGGCAGCTATCCTGCCCCCCTGCCCATGGCTTCCTTACACCCAGCCTCTCCACTTATCTGCAAGCTAATTTATGGGTGGGGCACCTCGAAAGACAAGGCCAAAGAATGTAGTGTAAAATATGTATAATGTAGCAGTGGTGTCTAGTCTATGCTTTAAGAAATATTCTATCGCATGAGTTTGCTGACTGAACTATTCTTATTTTTATTAGTTAGCGGGACCTATTGCAGGCAGTAATCAGAAGTTATTTGTTAATCAGTTCTTGTCTTAACATAATCCTGTTTCTGGATTTCATACATTTACAGTATCTCTGATTTCATCCTAGTATTATTAAAAAATAAATAAATCTTGTGCATCTCCATCTTAAATAATGAATGATAAAGGCATGAGAGGGGGTTGTTTGTTCAATAATTGACAGTGTTTGGTGTATTTCAACCGAGATCATCATTAAAACCAGAAAAGCACTAAAGTCAACAGACCACGGGAAGATCCTAATGCAGGCCACGGCACACAAGCTTCGTGTATCCTCACATTTGATCAAATTTGATGTCAACTCCACGATGAAGATAATGCTGTTCTGGCGCTGTGGTTTTCTGTGTCTCTCCTTTCATTAAAGCAAGGAACCGAATTCTTGGGTTGCTGTCTTGCTTTCATGACTTCAAACACACAGCAGAGCTTTGCAGTGCTGCTTGCTCACTGTAGACCAGGGAGAGGCTAGCAAAGACAGTTTATTGACTGCAACATAGAATATAATGCAGTCCACACAAGACTATAATACAGTCCCCTCAAGACTATAATACAGTCCACTCAAGAATATAATACAGTCCACTCAAGAATATAATACAGTCCACACAAGGCAGCCAGAGAAAAGATTATTACAGCTTTTTTATGTCACATAATGGAGCCATCCAACAGGACAGGTCCCATCTCAATTTCACTCCTTATGAAACTGATGGACACAGTGGTGTGTATTGATTTATGACATTGCAATACTATAGGTCTTTAAAAGTATAAAAACTGTGCCAATGGCAAATATTGTTGTAGCTGTTGTGTTACCTTTGTCTCTTAGAAAGAATGTCAGAATGCAAAAACAATTCTCTGGTTTGGATAGTTCTCATTTGACACATCTGGCATATGCTGTTTAGTGATGCTGTGTTCATATATCAAGCCTTTAAGCATTCATAGCTAACCACCTTGCTGAAACATAAACGGCATGTTCGTTATAGCAGAGCAACCGCCTTTATCAGGAAGACAAATATCACCACCTAGCCAGTTGTATTTATCAATGAATAAACATAAGAATGTCAGACAAGCTCTTTCAAGTATAATGGTAAAGGGTTATCAGTGCATTTCTGTTCTTTGTCTATTTCATAAGCTCGCTAGTCCCGATCTGCTAGATAAGTCAGTCAATTTGTTCACTTTTTCTGCTCTGCTTCGAAAAGGAAATATTTTTTACACTCCCCGTGTTCGGATCCTGTAGCTGCTCTACTGGTCAGCTAATCCCCAGTGAAAAAGTATTTCAAAACGGGTTCAAAATGAAGTTTGTAGTATTCGGAGCATGTCAAAAGTTGTGGGATATAGAGGACAGCGTTCCCAGGGTTGTTCTCTGGGGGATTGTCAAACTTCTGCCGCACATCCTTTTCTGTTTTAACTTTCTCAGGGGGTACTTTAGAAGGATTAACAAGCTCAATGAGATCTGGTGGCTAACTTTACAGAAAAGTTAAAAAAATACCATTGAGATATTAGTACAAAGCTGCTGTATTCCCCAGAGAACCGTTAGCAGATCACTAATGGATTTGCACAGTGGTCCTGTAGCATAGTGATACTGATTGGTACCCTGGTGCTGCAATGGATTACCACTGGTATGTAATATAGGGGGTGTCTCATGACGCAATATTATTATTAATATTAATTGTTTTTATTTCTTTCTGGTGTGACATGTCTTCAATGCATAGAGAAACAAATTCAGATAATTTTGATGTGTGTTGCAGATAGTCAATGGTCTGTGTCTGCTTGATTAACAGAGAACATCCTAATCAGCTGCCTACATGATTCCTGACTTACTGGACACTCTGTATGCAATGTGATTTTGTGAGACTTTTTTTGTTTTCTACTGGGGGGTCAGCTGGTGTCCCTGGCTCTTGTATGCAGCTATTCTATGCAGCTTATTTTCAGAATATTTCGGTGAAGCAAGTCACGTCTGGAATAAACTTAATGTAACCTTTATGTGTGAAATATCATAAGAAATCAAATTTCACAGCAGATGAGATTTATGCATGATACATACGGTAAAAAAATAATAATTACTTCAAGAATTTCAGGCCTAATTTTAACCAGATGAGTACGTTTAATAACACTATGTAACACAGTTTTTGTTCCTGGGTAGTAAGTGTTATTTCCTAATTGCTTATGCCTCAAAAGTATAGAAAATGGCTATTATTCCCCACAAACTTTGCTTTTGTGACCAGGACAGTGATATTTCAAAATATCCCTATTTCCAATGGGAAAACGGGCAAATGTAAATACAGTACAATCGTAAATCTCAAAAAACTACTCACTTCTAAATCATTTGTAGTCATTTTTGTATTACTTTAGTATAAATACATGTTAATTTGGATTCATATGTTGTTTTTTTCTGACTTTATGTGAACAAAAAGACACACATTTGACCGTTTTCCCATTGGAAATAGTGATATTTTGAAATATCACTGTCCTGGTCACAAAAGCAAAGTTTGTGGGGAATAATAGCCATTTTCTGTACTTTTGAGGCATAAGCAATTAGGAAATAACACTTACTACCCAGGAACAAAAAAAAAAAAAAAAAAATGTGTTACACGGTGTAATTATAAATAATACATAATATGCACATGCAATTTCAATATTAGTCAGGTTTAGCAACAAAAACTATTATTTTCTCTTGAAATAAAAATTACGAGTGTCAGTTTATTAATAAGCTTTTAATTATTAATCTCAAACATCAAAAATAGACAAGATACAGTGATAGTTTGCTAATGAATATTTTAATGTAAATGAATCATACATCAAAGATGGCAAATTCTCTTGAAACTCAATAAACCCGTTTAAAGTTTTACAAGCCTGGGTCTACAGTGGACACTTGAGTCCTAATGTCAAATAGGCTGCGTGATCATGGGGAAGGTGAAGAAACTCCAAAAGGAAAGAAAAAACAACCATTTCATACCTTCCCCGTCCTGCAACCCCAACATAATCAAATGTTCTTTACACTAAGCAAGCAATGGGAATATATTGGTAGTTACAAGTTTCATCCAGCTACTTAGGTTACCATTGGCGAGAATGCTGAAAAGGTTTATTTTCTCTAGTGATTTTTGTATATGTATCTTCAGCTTGGTAACAGGTTTAGGATGAGACTGTCTTCTTTGGAAAGCAACACCTGTTGCTTTAGCTTTTGTTTTCTAATTAGTTCACTGCTCTGATTTGAATTAATTCCCCCTTGACTGTTGTGTAAACTGTCTAAAACGGAAGGCATTTCTCCTTTGAAATTTTCCTTTGACAATAGAAAATTGAACCTAATGGACAGTATTAGTAATGTCAAAACTTACCATCATTTGGGGGCTCCCAAGTGCAGGAAAAGGAACTCCACGTGGAGGGCAGGATGTGCCCTATAGCCTGGAGGCCACCAGTTCAAGTCCAGGCTATTCCACTGACAACCATGGACAGGAGCACCCAGGGGGCAGCACACAATCAAGCCTAAAATACAATTGGACATTTCAAATTGGGTAGAGAAACAGGGTAATTTCAATTGGAAATTAATAAATAATAATTAGAAAAAACTTACCATCATTTGTCAAAAAATGTGTTTATAAAGTAAAGAAAACATCCTTACAGTATTTTTATCTCTCCTCATTTATACTTGTATCCAAGTTTTTACAGTTTTTTTAAAAAGTAAATTATTACCTTAGAGGAAATGTACATTAACACATCTTTCTGGCACTCCTTAGTATCACACACACTGTATATATTCAAACCTGGATGCTAAATTATCACTTTTCAGACAGCCACTCATTTTGCTTGACTAAAATGTTTTCATTTACAGGTGAAAGAAAACAAGTCAACCGATCCATTTCAAACATGAGAGAATCCCCTCCAGCTCCAGAGCCAGAGAATTTTGAGTAATAACTACAGTACAGAACTTGGATAATTTTGAGTACCAGTGTCATAGTATTCCACTAGCCCTTCACGTTTCTCATGCCAGTTCGATTCTGGCTCATGTCATCAGTGAAATTAGTTTCGTGATCTCAGCTTGACCCCCAGTACAGTGGATTGCATAATGTTCAGGTCAGGATTGAGGGGCGCTCACAGACAGTACCCAGTTGTCATTGTCCCGCTCCTTTTATGAACAATAAATTCCTAAAGCTCTAAACATAAAAAAACAGATGCATTCTTGTGTCGGTAATACATTACGTGAGGAAAAAAAATAACAACTAACGTCTAGACAGCCAAAAGCAATGCATCATGTTTGTGTAATAATAAAGCTTATGTGAAAACAAATAATTCCAAATAGACATAATCCATAACTAAAAAAATTAATGATCCCCTGTCATGCTGCCTTCGTCATCCTTAGATAAATTTTCATACTTACAAAAATTGCATCTAAGAGGTTACCTCAGTCTTTGAATCTTAAAATTAGATTACCCACAGACCAAGTATGTACTTTTAAAAAATGCTCAACTTTGGCAAAAAAAAAAAAAGTTGGCCTTTTAGCTTTTGAAACTTGCAAATGTCCTTCAACGTAATGTGAAAAATAATGATTTTTCTCCCAGTTCTATATTTTAACAACAGCAGCAACCCAAACTCTGTTCAATACAGCCATGTGAGCCAGGGCACATACTTCACTCTTTTATTCCTTCGGGGGTTAATTTGTTACTGGTGGGTTATCTATTTTTTATTAAATCCTTCCTTAGTTTATCAACACTCAAAGCTTTTTCTGCAGCTAATGAGACAGTCAAAAGCTTTAAATTGTAAAAAGACAGACTGAGAGCAACATCTGCCAAAAAAAAGATATTTCTGAGATCTTGTGTGTCAGGGTGTGAAGGGGGTACAGATTGCATTCGAACGCTTAAAGCATCAATGCAATGATTATACACAGGAGACTGGATTTCAAAATTTGCTCTCAGGTTCCTTGAACAAAAACTCTGGGGCTGACTAGACTAATGTGGAACTGCATGTTATTTAACTATTTGGTGTGGCCTGATCCAGGACATGTGAGCTGTAGCTGAACTAATGGTGTGTGCTTTGCATTGTTGCTGAGGGAAGGCTGCAGTTCTGTCCCCATGCAATTAAACTAAATCAATATTTACTGACAATATAGCTGCAGCGCTGGTTTGATTCTTGCTCTGTTTCAGCTCCCGTGACAGGCGAGCCAAGTTGGGTCAAGCTGAACCAGCACAGAACTAACTCTTAATGTTAAATTAATACAATGTACTGTAATTGCTTTTGAGCTAATGCAAGGTTTCACTCTTGTGAAATATTGTATTCATGTCAAATTCAGATTGTAAACCCATACTATGGTTTATATGTTTTTAAAGCAGGTAAACAAGGTTATTTAAAATGTTTAATTTCATTTTGCAGCATTCAAATGGTGCATCCATAGTTAGTTAATGTGAATTTATGGACTGGACAAATTATATCTTGATGCCACAATAGCTTAGTTCTGCCTTGGTAGTTTCAATGTTTACAGCTTTGATTGTTCTTGAATAGTACAGCTATGCTTAGAAGAATACATCTTGTAAATAAAATGTGTTGTTATAGGCATGTCACTAGAACCACACAACCTGTAACTAATAATGAGTAAATATACTGAACAACCTAAAACTAAATTAATTAATATGTATTTTATAAACTAATTGGTTGTTTTAAAGAATATTACTTGTGGTACTGTTCATGTTTATTTATCTTTTATTGCACATTTGTGTTAATTTCCCTCAGAATGATTACAGAGGCAATACAGATGGCCAGTGTGAAGGGACACAATCCAGTGCTATTAGGTACACTTTCTGTATATGTTGTTTGTCTAAGCCAACATGATGTCTAGCTGTCACCATCTGGTCAAAATTAGGAACTGCAGAAAAACAGGCTGAATAAAATTAATTCCGGAATGATCAGAATTATATGCGGTAGCTATTTATAAATGACCAACAATGTCAATTCACTCAGTTATCTAGTTATGTGTTATCATACCCATTATAGCTTTGTTGCCATGCACTTAAGACAGTGTGCCACAATAATTTATGTTATTCCAAAATATAACTCGTGTTTCTTACAGCGTTCTTCCATAGCTTCCTTCTCTGCCCACAGACATGAGGTAGTTTTAGCTGCATGGACTCAATCACCTTCCCTCTTGAAACTAGCCTGTCACTTTATCAATTCAGAAACCAAACTCCTACAATAGTAAAAGTTTTTTTTTTTTTTGTTATGGTGGCTTTTACAGGAAATACCTATAGATCGTAGTTTTACCATGAGATCATAAAGTAACAACAACATATATTATGCTTAATTCTTCATATGTAAGTTGCAAAGGCATATAGTCATACAGAAGAGTATTTGATTAACAAATGTGTAATTTTTACTGAAGATTTCTTATGGGTATGTTAGGATTCAGACTGCTGGTTTCTGGCCTTCAACCTAAAGCCCAGAGATGCCAACTACTTGCATATTATTTATGGTTGCTGGAGGCTTTCTTTTGTGACACTTTATATAATAAAGTTATGTTTAGTAATAGTCAGCATGGAAATCATGTTAACAGCAGAGAAGGCACAGCCCTTGAAAGGAATATTGCTGCGCTGCAAGCCTCCACAGCACTGAAAACCCTGAGATGTTCTGCACATCAATAAATCATGAGAATGTGAGACAAGCATTATGAGGATATTTGATTCCCTCCCTGATTGGAAAAGGAAGGAATCAGTTTGTTCCGGGGTGAAGTCTTCATTACGCTTTCAAACGCTAGGTTCATTTCACAAACTGAGACATTCAATTTACTGGACCTAGGAGCTGTCCACCACAGAAACCAGCTCAGAGCTTCTTTAGCATATGTACTTGTGTACACCTTGTGGTATTCATTGCATAAGGGAGGTCCTCCGACTTATAGGTTAAAAACTTGTGACCGTTCCAATTCCACCTCTCAATACATATTGGAATCATTATGCTTTGTTGTATAATATGTCCTACTTTACATTCCCATTACATTCTAGGGTTAATGGATACGAATTCATTTATAAGGTCCACTGGGATTTTGTCACAGACTAATTCAGATCCCCCTTTGTAGGGGTGAATGATGTGCTAACAATGGATGGGCTGATCAGCCTTTTCTCGTTCCCAAAATGTTCTTATGTTCAGTTAGTTCAAGTTCATAATCAAGGACATGGTTGGAGGACCTGGAATCGGGAAAGAGGACACCTGCACATTTACTTCTAGTTTTATTAAATCATCACATAATTTAAAATGGTCACTCTTTATAACAGGAGTTTGTTCATGAGAGTTCAGATCTTGTGAAAGTAGTGTATCCGACAGTTAATGAAGTTCAATTATATGGGAAGGTAGCTCAGTATTTTTTTTTTTTCTGTTTAAATATTCACTGTGGTTTCCACTGACTTTTTCTTCAGGCTTTTGTATTCAAAACCATAGTCCAGAATGACAGACGTGAACACTAGCAGCTTCCTACAGCACTACTGACACGCTCTGGCTCCTCTGCCACATCACATCAGCAGACCTGTGCCAAGTCTAACTGTGTGTCCAGACTGGACAGCTCAGTCAAGTCTCAGTTACACATGACTCATTAAGTGCAGTTGGTTTTTAATTCCCTGAGCTAATCCAGCTAAGTGTAACTTTCCCAAATCAGGACACCTCAACCCCAAGCGCTTTGACCTACATGAGGGATAGAAGTTAATGGAAGAAAATGGAATGGAAATAATGTAATCAGCATAATTAAAGAATTCTGTAAATGTTAAATTGACTCTTTGCCTTTCTTCTGAAGTCAAAGAAATGGCTTTAATGCAAAAGGGAATAACAGCAGGTCTTTGCAGGGCTAAGATAAGTTTAATGTTAAAGATGGACATCCTTCCTAATGAGGGAAAGAGGGGAGATATGCAAATAGGCATGCTCTGGTTGATATATCACAGGTTTAAATTGTCCCCCTTTCCATTGAGTTAGCTATACTTTGATTAACTCTCATAGGACCACCCACACTGAAAAGAGGTCCCATCTCAGTGCATTACTGAAATGGAATATCAATGATTTTTTTATTCATAGATCCACACAGCATGTGCTTGTTAAATACTTAGCACAGTGTGAGGCTGTGGGAAGACCTACTTTCTCCTCACTGTACAAATTACAAGTCATTAGCAATTGTCCTTAGCAGTCATGGCATTTGACTCCCATAGCTACTTGGAAAATGATGAATTGTACACTGAGTCCAGTATACCGTATGTATATAATTCAGGTTGGTTTGCAATGGCAATGAAATGGCTCAACATTGGCCAGTTGCAGCGGCACTGTAGGAAGGGGAATGACAGCGCAGGCACAGTGGTAACATTTTAATAGCTTGACTTACCAATGAAACCTAAATGGTATGAACTACTATTTGTTTGTAATATATTTTAGTATGAAGAAGGTATTGCAAGTAAAAAGAAGAATCTATGATAGGTTGAGGAAGTATGTTCCCTTTTACAGATAAGTAAAAGGGCACATACTCTGAGGCTGGGTGAGTTGGTGTTTTTACAAATAAATGACTGAACCCACACATGTCATTGTCCCAGTTAATGGTAAGGAATTAAATTAATAACATGTTAGAGAGGAATGAATACTTCAAGTGATGCCTTAAACTGAGGGAATGCAAAACCACTTTGTGGCTTGGAACTTGGCTTCAGGAGACTAGGTCAGGCAATTGCATGACACACCAGGGGAGACTTGTGGTTTGTTATAGCAAAGCTGCCTTAAACTAGGTCTCCTGGAACCAGTTTTCAAGCCACTGTTCCTGATAAAGTGGCTTCGTGTTCCCTCAGCTTTAGACACATAGCAAAAGTGTCCTGGTACTAGAACCCAGGACTAAATATGCCAAAGGCTTTGCTTACGATCACTTTCTGAGACTGGGGGATGTGTGCAAGGAAGGCAGACTGAATGATATTGATTACTGACTGACTAATGGACCACGAAGGTGGCTACTACAGATTAACTGAAACCCCCACTGGGAGCTGGAGAGTCAATCTCTGTGGCCAAACACTTTCAAAATTAGTATTTGTCTGAGGGAATGTAACTCTCGCTTGGTTAGTCACTGTGTGTAACTTCTCAAAAGGTTTGCTGCTTGTCTTTATGGCTAGGTAAGTTTGAGTCCAATTGGATTAATGAATTTCCTTCACAGCCTGACAGGATATTTTGAATCTTCATGACCCTGCTATGAGTCATGCTATATATCAACATGATACATGCTTATTAGCCACTCAATCTCATCCCAACTTACCCAAGGCAAAGCTTGTTACTGTATATTCAGAAAATGAAGTGTTGTAATTTAACAAACTTTTCTGTCTGATATCCTGTACTGTACACTTAAATAGCTGTGCAACAAAAAGGATAAAAGTTCAACTTCCAAATGCTGAAAAAAGCACTATTTCAGGAAGAAATATTGTATTATTATTATGCTGTGGGTTTTTATGGAACCCCCCTCTGAAGTTAATGATATCTTATTGCTTGTGTTCTACATTATTCTTTATTGTTTTATTTTTTTCTTCTTAGCTAATTATTTTCTTACAAAAATTATGTTTGAAAAGACTCTTCAATGCTGGAAGGGAGGTGGGGAAGAATACTAGTGTTGCGCTGTGCACTGAGACTTGTGGGTGGAGCATTGTGCACTGAATCCTGTGCAACACTAATATGCTCTCCACCTTCAGTATTTTCAGAAGCATGTTTTGCTGGAATAATAGACATGGCAACAAAGGATCACAGGAAACACAGCAAGAAAGAACAATACAGCAAACGTATAATAGGATAAAAAAAAAAAAGCATGGCATTAAAAAATGAGGAAAACCATGAATAAGTATATTTTTAGGATGAAATCTACTAGAAGTTCCGGTAGAGTAAACACTTTCTCTGGTTCTAAGATGTTCTGGCAGTAATCCTAATTAAAGACACACTACCATGTTCAGCCATCCCAGAGCACCACCTGTCCAGTCCTTCCCTTTGAGTTCCTGGTTGTGATTGATCATGAAAAGTGATGGCTTCAACAACCACCTCATGAAGCTACACAAAGACAGATTCGTCATCCCTGATATCTGTTTCATGTAGGCTTTGGAACGTTTCCTGAGTCAGTGAATGGATAACAAAGTCTTAAATAATGACCATTCAGACTGCAGCCATACCTATGGCAAGGAAAGCAGGCACCCAGCTAGAGAGGATGGGGTCTAGTGACCACAAATGGGTCATGGACATCCGACTGCTGAATCACAAAAATACAGCACAGATTTATGACCTGTGTTCGTTTTATGGTTAGAGATAAGCAGACTCCTTATAAAGGTTTACCACTGTCATTTTGGAGTTTTTCCATGGTTTTCCAATAGTCATACTATGCATTTACCATCGTTTCTCATGGTTTGCCATGTTTTTAGTATGCCTTACCATGCTGTCACTGAGCTTTTACTATGGTTTATTTTTATATGGGACTTTCTCTCCTTGGAGAGTTAAAATCAAATAGCTCTTAATTTAAAACAAAACAAAAAAAGGTAGGTACTGACTCAGTCCTCTCACTGTTTAACAGCAGCCCCTACTGACCAGTTGCCTAATGGGATATAAAAGTGATTCTGAAAGATGAGGCATGTAGTCATAGTCATAGCCTGTATGAAGGTGCTATCAATGCTACATGGTGTCTAATTCAAATAAAGCATTACCAATGGTCTATTTAATACCGTTAATTACACATTGTCTTCACATGTGGATGACTCACTGTACTATTTCAAAGGTCAATGGACTTTTTAGATATCCATGACCTTTATTAAACAATGTCAAGTTGATTTGCTGTCCCAGTTGACAAATCAACTAAACAAGCCCAATATGCTTTACCAAAAGCCCCAAGATCACCTGTATTGTGCCTCTCAGGTCAGGTCACTGTAATTAGTCCCTGAAGCCAATTTCAGATCCTTTGTTCATCCTCCACTGCTCTCAAACCTCAATCAACTAAGGGGCTGACTGCTTCCCCAACATACCAAAAGGAAACAGGTGTCAGATGCAGGCTTTACAAATAGCACTACAGGCCACTTGATTTGTTCATGGATACTGTACACAGCCCAAGGAATAGGTATGCACAGAAAAGCAACAATAATTTGCAGGTGGCAACAGTAGACCATGGGAAAGGCATGGTATGGTTGACACCTTGCATCAAAGAGGATTGCTGTCATAGCAAATAGGTTCAGTCAGAAAACTTATGTGATAGATTATTTATTAAAACAGACTCTAAAATACTACTACAATATACGTATTTTGCACTACATTCATATATTAGTTTGCAGATAAGTGGAGAGGCTGATCGTAGGGAAGCCATGGGCAGGAGGACAGGTTAGCTGCCCTCCTCTGTTAGACGAAGTTGGAGGCTGGGGGTGAGGAGGCGAACTCTGCCACACAGCAGGGACGTAGTGGACTGAGGTAAGATATAAATCCTTTCCTTACCGATCATTGGACATATTGTTATCGATTGATGATTTAGTATGAATCCTGCTTAGAATAACTTCTGATCATCTGCACAGACTTAAAAAGAAAAGTCAATAAAATAATTTCAACCACCACTGTGGCACCACTGCCTTCTGACTCTAGAATAACTGTTTTTCAGCCTTTGATGCTTTGTGCTTTGGTTTTAACTCCTGTTTTAATATACTGCTACAAAATGCCACAGTAAGTTTCCTAGTAAATATAGAGCAAAGGGTTCATTTCTGAGTCCCAGTGCTGTTATCTGAATGATTGTGCTCTTAAAAAAAAAATACAATAAGAAGGGTCCATAGGCTCTCAAAATGACCCATGGTTAGAGACGGCATCATTATTTTCATTTATTCGCCATATTTTGCTTCTGCCCATGGAATGGCTGTTTTCTGTTATTGGCTGGTACATGTGCTAGCTTGTGCTGAATTGTTGTTTAATGGCTGCAAGAAAAAAAAAGCAGATGTGTTGTGTAGTTCAACGGAGAAAGCTGTCTTTTTTATATCGCATATATAAACTGCTTTACTTAGCTGTTTTAGCTGTTTTTTTTTTTTTTTACTTACTTGAAACTCAATCGCCCTGCTGCTGTAAATAATGTGTGTGGGAATGTGAGGTTGGCAGGGATGGGGTTAAATCTATCCCTGCCAGCAATCACAGATGTGGCCAATCCCCTATTAGGTTTGGGGGTGAGTGTCTATGCTGTGATTTTTGTGTTGTTTTGTGTCTGTAGTTAAAGCCAATGCCCAGTCGACAAGTGATTTCATCTTTTGTTTGAACATTTTATTTTGGCCCTTATGCCGTGTTTATTTTCTTCCTGTTTTTGTGTTTGTTTTGTTAATAATCGTGCGCACCAGCGCTTAAACTGCAGCTTTCTGTCTCTGGGTCTCTTTCCTGTCAGTCGTAATAGCTTGGGCCGTGACATTACCCTGTCACAGAGATATATTCATTTTGTCGAACAGTTTTTAAAAACCGCTAAGGCCAGCTGAGAAAATATAGTTCTAATACTGAACTACATAAATAAGACAAAATACAAATGTATAATAACAACACCAACAAAATACAGTCCAAACTCTTCGATGCTGAGCTGTGTTGCCACTTTTACAACAGTAGCAATATAAACAACGGCACTGTTTAGAGCAGGCCTGTCCAAGTGATGGCTGTTGAGGAAAATGTATTGTATTCCATTTCAAATTCAAGTTTTGATTATCTGGCTCTGTAAGAGCACACTGGTCATCAGTATGTTTTTTTTTTTAATCCCAAAAGCTTTATAAGACGGTGCTGTTATGGACAGTGTTAATACAATCTGTCTCTGTTTACATCAATTGATGGACTCCACCATTGCAAAACCTTAGTTTTCCAAAAGTTTATTGGGAGTAGAGGTCCATTTAAATGAAGGCTTTGGCAGCAGGAGAATACACACCCAGAGACCACTGAGAGCATTCAGGGAGGAAGACCTTTCCACACAGGCGCATTTGTTGAGTTAATGGCACCCAAATAATGGCATATAAGAAGGATCGCATTGGTCCCATTAGGAAAATAACAATTCCACAGAAAAAGATCTGATGCTGTGAGTAAAGGGCATTAGGCCAGACAGCCCTACAGCTAAACTGCTGGTCCTTTTTTCTCTGCTTTGTTTTGTTTCGTTTTTTTTCCGCCTGCAACAGTCATTTGCATCATGCCACAAAGAGGTGGCAAACTTCAATGAGATCACCCTGGCCCCCAGGATCTGTCCAACTCCAGCATTTTCTTCAAAAATGTTAATTATGGTTGAACATACTTGTGAGTCAAGTGGGTTCTTATAGTTTATTTCTTCCTTAGGGGACAACACCAGCTCAGCTATAGTGGACTAATGTTCAGTGCATGGTTATTATTACTGTTATTTTTATGATTGTTAATAGTAGTAAAAGATTTCACATCTGAACTGCATTAAAAAAAGACTGTAAATCTTATCACTTCTCGTTATTGTCGCCATGTAATAGAACAAATACAAAAACTAAAACTAGTAAATAAAAGGCAGCATTGCCATAATTTTTTGTGGGGGATATTGATAAATCCCCCAGAATTATTATTATTATTATTATTATTATTATTATTATTATTATTATTATTATTATTATTTATATAATATCGGTGAAAAATAATTAAGTTTAATATTTTTTTTATTATTACTGACTTGATGCCAGTTTAGATTATACGGAAACCTACAGTATATACATATTCATACCATTAACAGCATGCGTTTTAATTTCCCAAAACTCTTTTCTCTTTTAAAAAGTTCCAATTCCAGTACAGAAATGAAGTGGAGGACAAATGCAAGTGTTGGTAGTTTCTCAGTACTGAACCAAAGGGTGTTCTGCAGGGGCTGAATCAGGTGAAAAAGAATTTCAAAATACGTTGTACTGGGTTTGCTCAAGTATTGATTGTGCAAGTGTATATTTTATTTATATGCTGGCCAACAACTGAGCAACACTTGTTTTTTTTTTCTTTTCTGCTCATCCGTATATTTTATATTCAGCTGTCCAACAGTAGATTAAAATATTGGTTTCGCTTCATACCTTGCTCCGGAAATTAAAAATATATTTGCGATTGGTTACATATTACGGGTTATGGTGGGGGGGGGAGGTGGTGGGGTTGGGGCGGCCCAGGAAATTCATGAAAGTTGTTAAGGCTAGAAAGACATTCTAGCAGCAGAGAGATATTGGATTTGGGCTTTTACATTTCACACATCAGCAGGCCTCCACAGTCTTCCTTTCCATACACTTTCCACAGCATCCGCAGCCATGCTGATCAATCTAATCTGTAGCACAATAATGAAGACACGCATCATATTCTCTATCTTAGATGACTTCCAATAAATGTATCCTCGTATTGACATTTGTACTGGGCTGAAACTTTGTTGGCTCTGATAGTAAGCATAAAATTTATCACACAGCAGTGGGTCTGACTTCCCCTGCTTCCTTCTATATGGAATACAAATCTACTGTACCCTGCAAAAAACCTTCTCACTGCAGTCGTGAATGTCTTACAGCATTCAGCAAAGTGCCCATGGTGGTCCTAAATGCTATTGACAGGCATTTATTTGGTTATTTTAAAAAACCCTAATGCTGTTTCAAAACCATGGCAGACATGAAATGCTATATATATATATATATATATATATATAACAGTAGTTCATGTAAGATAATGAACATTATTCAAAGTGGGCTGTCATTGTCAACCTGCAGATGATCAGTAAGTGTTGTCTATAAAAGGTTAAACAACATTTTATTTTCTATTGGAAACAGGTAGACAGGACATTTAAATTACTTTAACACCTCAACCAGTCTCTTCAATGTATATCCATTCAGTTCAGTTCATGTATTTTTTGTTTTAAATGTCAGATCAATGCAATCACAATTAGAGTGATGGAGTGCATTAGCATGTACACACTGATCCATGTTAGTTACAGTTTAGTTAAGATAATTCACAACAACATGTGGAGTCATCCAGGGTGCTGTGCTGTGCTTTCCACAGAGTAATGTTTGAATGTCTCATTGGATACACATCTTCACATTTTCAGAAACACAACTGAAGGAAGTTTTTTTAAGCACCCATTCTTTCTTTCTCCCATAGTTTTGATTATGTTTACATTTTTCCTTTTGAATTATTGCTGGGTTTTGCATGATGATAGTAATCCATTGTTTTAGAAAATTGGCTTTATTGTTTTGCTCTCTTGAGAAAGGTCAAACGGAACAGATGTTAAAGTAAGGTGACAGTTTGATTTCGCAGTTTGGTTTTGAGGTAACTTTGCTACCAGTTGGCTCTGGTTGTCTTGACTTCGCTTCATTGTTTTTTCATACTGATGTTATAATAATAAATATATAAGCTTAACAGCATATACCTGGTCAGTGCTTGGCTTTTTACGACATTATGTCTTGACTTTGGCCCAAGTTTGTGTATTGCTTAAAGAGAGTTGTGTAAAGGTCTGAATTTTTGTTGTTTAGAATCTCTTTGTATATCATTTTCTCTTTCAATCATGTCAACATGGTGACTTTTAAAAACTGAGTAGTTTGAAGAAGATAGAACATAGAAACAAAAGTAAAGGTGCTCTGTGTGGAGTGCAGGATCCACCCTATAGCCTGGAGATTGCAGGTTCGAATCCAAGCTATGCATTGCAAACCGTGACCGGGGTTCCTAGGGGGCAGCGCACTATTGGCCAAGCGCCACCCGAGTATATAGGGATTAGGATGACAGGGCAATCCACGGTTCACTGCCCACCTGCAACCCCTGTGGCTGATAGGGCACCTTTGGGTCTGCTGTGGAGCCAATTAGATCTGTGTTGTCCTCCGGCACTATAGGTCTGGTGGCTTTGAAGTGGATCCGCAGTGAGAAGAATGATGGATTGGTAGGAACACATTTTTGGAGGATGCGTGTTTCTTGACTGAAGGGTTGTTGGTTCAATCCCAGGTGGCGGACATTGCTGCTGTACCCTTGAACAAGGTACTTTACCTAGATTGCTCCAGTAAAAACCCAACTGTATAAATGGGTAACTGTATATAAAAATAATGTGATATCTTGTAACAATTGTAAGTTGCCCTGGATAAGGGCATCTGCTAAGAAATAATAATAATAATAATAATAATAATAATAATAATAATAATGAAATTGCTTTAGTCACCAGTGTTGCTAGTCCATCAGACTTCAGTAGCTCTGCATTCATCAGACGCTACAAGTGACTTAATAAAAACAGATCTCTCCATCTGTGCTAATTCCCCAGCTCCCATTTAAACCTTGAATTTGGGCCCACACACTATTAACTGCTCATTATATGCTATTGTTTAGTCTGGAACTGCAAGTTTCTCTTGTTTCCAGAATCAGATTTACAGAAAGACAAACACCGTAATAACAATATTACAAATATAAGTAGAATACTCTGTGGAACCACAACAGCTTGCATAGAGAAACTCCTTTTGCCTGGGATGCATTCCATATCTTGTACTTACAGAGCAAAATAGTGTTACTGGAATAAACATCTTAATCCTTTTCGACACACGAATCCCAAAATATATATTATTTATACACTCTGGTGACATGTCGCTGCTCCTGAAAGATGGCTAATATTAAATCGCAATCATGGATTCATTGGGTTTGTCACATTAAAGGGTTTAGTAATCAAAACTATTATGTTCTTTTAGCATGTGTTTGGGGACTTATGTGGCCTTCGTGGAAGGTAAAATGAAACACATAACTGAATTTCAAATTACAGTTTAATAGGGTGTAATAGACTTCTGGCAATGCTGCTGGATGCTGCGATGGAGCTAGCTTGGCTTCTGGGAACAAGGTTGACCCTTATAGAAAGTGACTACCTACATTTATGATTTTAATGTAGTAAAAGCACATCTCGGTCTAACCTGCAGGGCTTGTAATAATGAGCAAACTGAATACAATACTCCCAGGGCTTCAGCTTAAAGTGATAACTATTGAAGCGTGGCCCTTGACTAATGCAGTTGCTCTTGTACATCACAAAAATGTCAGAAATGCCGCCCTTCATAAGAGAGAGCTGTAGAACTTTATTGAAGATCTCCTTTTTTTGGAACAAAGGAGAAATAATAAGGGCATTGTGATTTGACACATGATTGGGGAGTGTTTCAGTACTGGTTAGGGGGAAAGAAAGATTTTTGGTGAATTCAGTTGTTATTGCTTACTGTGTGAGTATGGGTTTTTGTTTGTTCGTTTCTGTTACGAGGGGCGATGGAAAATGAATATTTCATAAGGCAAGTGTAATGTCAGGTCAGCAGTTTCTGTGATGGCTGTCAAGTCAATAAAATTATCTAAAATCATCCCCTAAAGGGTTTGGTGCCTGTATCAGCGGAAAAGTGTCCTTGGAGACTGGGAATGAATTACAGTGTTAAAATATATCCCTGCTTCTGAATGACTTAATTGTGAAATATAACCTCAACCACTACCAACCCCTCCACCCCCTTATGAATGGCTGTTAAAATAAACACCTGAGTAGATGAGATGGGCCTAGTCAGCTAGCAGTCGTTTTATTTGTGTTCTATGTTACAAAAATCACAATTATGTTTTTGCTGCCCTGCACCTTTTGAGACCAGCTTGTAAAGGATACTGAGTGAATTAGTCCAATAGTCTTTTTTTGTAGTCGAATAAGGTTGCCAAGCCAAAGATTAAAACATAAGACCGACAACAATAAAGCTCATATCAATCCAATAGGAGTTGAAGCCATCAGTATACGTATTAAATAAGTCCAATTTTTTTGAAACTTTGAAAAACATTGTTAGAATTCATGGCATTTATAGGTCATTCTTGGACTAGCTACAGTAGAAAAGAAAAGCTCAGACAGGTTTGGTTTCTGAGACCCTGAGTTTCACTGATGGCTGCAATACCAGGCTTGCTTAGTTTCTTGAAACAATAACCAGCATAAAGTCACAGGGAGTCGTGTCTCTGTGAAGAGAAATATATGAGAATGGTGGGAGGCAGTTAGGTTTGAGCCCTGATGTTTGTATTCAGATATCATTTCTGAATATTCTTTATTTTTTAATATTCAGGTTAACATTCAGGAAAAATCTGCCTCAACAATGCATAAAGGGGCATTTAGCACACAGTGTTACTGCTATAGATCAAGTGAATAGCACAATATTCAACATTACTATGCATACTGGTATATACAATGGGGTGATGTAAGGATACGTGCAAATTGATTTGCGGGTGCAAAATCCCCATAATGCTGCAGTAAAGTCTGATTTTACTGTTCACTGAAAAAGCGGTGTATGTGCAGAATGGTGTTCTCCTGGTGTTTTGCACCCGCTACCAAATTTGCACTTTGTCATCATTAAAATTATATTGAAATGCATTCAAATGAAGAAAAGAACATGGAATTATGCAGGATCTGGATACTAAGAGGGTGCAAACATTATAATGTGATGTAAGGATTTTGCCTTGCACTTAGGGAATTGCTGACCCTCCAAAAACTTTACACCTCTTCTTACAAGTTGCAAACCATTGCAGAAGAGAGTAATTAGGAGCTGTATAAAAGCACACACCTGCAGAGACCTGTCATTGGCTTCAGGATGGTTGCTGTGGTGCACTTCCTAATGCGGTGACACTTGGCTCTCTTGCTGAGGAGAGGCAGGGACACGTTCAGAGGAGGGCAAGATGAAGAAGACCCTGCATATTCAATCATAGGGTCATTTTGTTTGGGATGCCGGAGAAAGTGGTGCTAAAGCGTTATTGTCTAACTCTGCTGGTCATCCTAGACCTAATAGCTGAACTGAGGGATGAGCTCGACCCCAGCATCAATCTAGGGACTGCTATCCCTGTTCATGTGAAAGTTCTGCATTCTCTGCACTACTTAGCCTCTGATTCCTTTCAATCCACAGTTGGAATGTCTGGAGGGATAGCCCAATCCACCTTTTCCAAAGTGCTGGGCAAATTTCTGGATGTCATACTGAAAATGACAGGCCAATACGTATTATTTCTTAAGGATACTAGCATAACTAGCATGATGTTGGCTGAGGCTTTTCCAAACAACTCCGTTTCATGCTGAGTGACCTCAGCCATAAGGACTCTCAGCTCCTTCTCAGAAAACTTTTTTTTTTTTTTTTGCTGCCTTCCTCTGACATATTTTTTGTTTGCTTTGCATTTTAGTGCTTCACAAAGTTCATACAGCGTCAACTGCTCTCTGTACTCCTAACTCTGCAAGTGCAGCCGTTAAATAAACCGATGCGCTCATTGAGATCCTCATTAGCATAATTGTGGATCATTATTTGTGAGTGTTGAGTAATTTGCATTGCTTTTAAGATTACATAGAGCGCAGTGCAAAATAATTGCCTGGCCGCAATGCAATTAGAATCGGGAGCCGGTTAAATAAACGATGCGCATCATATTGAAGATCCTCCATTAGCATAATGTGGATCATTATTTGTGAGTGTTTCGAGTAATTCTTTGCATGCTTTTAAGAATTACATAGAGCCTCAGTGGCAAATAATTGCCTGGTTTGCATCCGCAATTATTTGCACTGCGCCTCTACTTCCACCACCCCCAATATATTCAGCCAGTCCTTTCTGCAACAGTTTATTTAATATTTATTCTTAATCATAATTGTTTCAACACCCACCTGGCTTACATCACATGATCCAAATAAAAAATCTGAACCAAATCTAAACAGCAACACCTCAGAGGCTTACTTGATGACTAGAATACTGCTTAAGTGGCTTTGTATCTACAGTAACATGGTAGTGGTTGAGATATTTCATTTCCTTTGAATTAGTTTTTTTCTGATGTTCATTTGAAATGACCAGTCAGTATTGATACCCTTGTAAGTGAAAAGAGAATTGGGATGACTTATATAAAAAAAAAGAAAATGTACTACAATAGACATAATTATGGTCTATGCCACTATCCTCAGAAAAAGCAAAACAATAGAGTGTATGGGAATATAGTCAATGAGAGCATAGCGAATCAATGGATACCTTAGATGCTATTATTCTAATGGGATGGTGGTAGAACACAGTTGCATTTATCTCCATTAAAGGCAGTGTGAAATTGAATCTAGCTAATCTAAGTTAGCTCAAGAAAGGCTTTTGGCATCAATGGGATGCTGTGCAGAAAGAACGTTTTCAACCTGCGGTTCAAAATGGATCTACTGCCAATTGCAGCGAAAAGAAAAAATAAACTTGTAGATTTACCTCTTTGTTGCAATATGTTGAGCACACTATGGAAAATTACTACAAATTATGGTCTACAATCCATTTGGAAAGCAACCACCTGGTGTATATTATGAACTGTATTTTGTCATTTTTTTGAAACATCGATATGCTTCACGTTGCATGTTTTCCAAGCTGACAGCAAGCCAATGAGCAATCTTCATAGTCGAGTAGAGCAAGCTCAGACTACAAGTGTTGCAGAAGGCGATAAACCTTGCATTTCATAAGTCTCCGGATACAAACTGGATATGTTGTTATCACGGGTCATGGGTTTCATTCATCACTTCAAACTCCTGAAGAATTGAGTGCATCTGAACCAAAATGCTGAAAAGGCATAAAGTATTTATTCCTAACGTATTTCATAATCTCTTAGCTCCAACTCGTTCATTTGTGTGGGTTCAGTCTTAAGATTTTCAAATAGGAAACCTTGGGAAATATAAAACAAAATTACCAACCGAAGCTGTAGAAAACTGTAGTGTTTTCCTTCCTGGTACATAAAACTAAGAAAAACTCCCTGATTCTTCAGTCACTTCCTTCTTTCGTCAGTTAAAAATCACTTGCTCACTGGTCAGAGGGCTCACTTCATGCTACAATACAGACAAGACCAATGATGGTCATTTTTACATTATTATTCAGGTACCCAGGAGATATACTATAATGCAGAAAACAAAAAATACACTTTTTCTTTTTTTTTTTTTGTCCTTTTCAAGGTTTGAAAATAATCTAAATGCGCATATGCACATCTTCTCTTGCTCATCTGTAAAAAAATAAGACAGAGTTCAGAATGGTGGTACAGGATTAAAACAGTCAGCTATTATGTTAGCTAGCATACTGTGGAAACACCCATAACCACAGTTAACAAAATGTGTAAAAAAAAGATTTATACATCTGTAATATTGATAAATCTTCCTGGGTGTTATATATTTGGGTGGGTGTTAGATAGGTGGGTGTTCCCTTAAAAGATTTACACATTAAGTGCATTGTAACTATGAATAATAACATTGTAAGTATGTGTTCGTTTACTATGTATAGTCAGCACTCGGATATCCGTTACCCAGATACACGTCGGTCACATTTTACTGCCCTTGTATTAAGAATAAAATCAATCCCTGTTAAATATATGTAACAAATTAATGCATTTGACCGTCACACGCGAATTACGACTCCGTCACCAGTTTTCTGATACAAAGCCCATCTCTTCAACGTTACAATCTATTTTAAAATCCGTCACAGCACTTCATGCAGTTATGTGCATGGGTAGCATTTTGATTTAATTTTGCTGTTGGGTCATTAATGGGGAATTTTACATACTGCTGCAATACGTACTGGATTTAAAAGTGTCTGCTGAATTAGAGTCCACGTGTGAGTCGTCTCTTTTTGCAAGTGACAATTTCAGAATCATATCATTCTGAATTTAAATACTTCTTCTGTTGAAAATGTAGTAATGTACCAACAAAACCAACTACAGTACATCTAAATAGAAGCCTACTTATTTTAAGGGTTGGATATGTGAGTGCTGACTGTACTATGTAAATACACAGTAATTAGAGACACCTAATGTAAAGTGTTATCATAGTTTTTGCAGCACATAACACTAAAAATAATGCATTGCAAAATTCACTAGACATGGACAATCCTCAGTGGACTAAAACCTGCTCGTGGTTCAAAATATTTCTAATATCTGATTACATGCTGCTGTTCCACACAGCAAGAGCTCAATGATGTGTGTCAAGGAAAAACAACCGCATTTCTGTGCGTCCCTGTAAGGAGTCAGTTTTTGGCTCTGTGAAACTGCAAACCTTATAGAGGTGTATTTGATCAGGTTGTATCTGTACACTAAGCTTGTAGGTTAGAGATCAGAAATAACAGAGTCTATCTTGAAGAGTAAGTAGTTCCAAATATTGCGTTACACATCCCCACGTGTTGCTACAACTGTTTTAATAAGGTACCTGTAATTTCTCTTTTCATTGTTAACATCCTGACCACTACACTTCTTACACTTTACACTTCTAACTTAAAAGTTTGTTACAAAGCTCTTTTCAAAATGTCTGCTCTACTGCACTGATAGTGTCAGGATTGCCCACATTGTCAAACAGGTAACACAGCAATAACAATCCATGATCTCAAACCCCAATGCACTAAAGCAGCCGTTTGAAGCTTTGAAACAGACTTAAACGTTATAAGTGTAAAAAGTAAGCAGGCAACTGTGGCAATGTTTCCCCGCCCCTGTGTGTATTTCTGTTATATGTTGTGTGTTTTGTGTTAATATTGGTGTATAGTCATTGGTACACAGGATATAATATAGGTTACAAGCACGAGTGTTTAAAATGCATTTAGGAACAAGGATTGCACAGCACTTCACATGCAGGTAAAATGTAATAATGTGAGCACAGGGAATTGCACTTTATTAATTTACGTGCAGTTGTACTGAGACTTCAATTGAATGATTGATTAGCAATCGATAGAAGCAGCATGCTTTCCCTCACTTGGGGTTGTGTGTTCGGGACTGGAGAATGGGTGACAGAGAGGAGAGTTAAGTTAAAAATATAGCAATTGCTACAGCATGCTGGAAGTGCCAGCACAGTACTTGTTTAGTGTTCGTCCACTCGTTTGTCTGTCTGTTTAGTGTTAATACATTTTGTTTGTATATTTATTTTGGCTCAAGTGCCGTGTCCTGTGTTTTGTCTTTCAACTTTTTTATTTTCTGTTTGTTCATTTATTAAATGCTGAGCACAAGGAAGTGCTCAGCTTCACCAAACTCACTCTCTCTGTGTCTCTTCTGTGTTGGTCCCTCTTTCTGGTCTGACGTCACCCACTACAGCCGTCTTTGTGACGGCAACTTATCGAAACAGTTGTAGCAACATGTGGGGACGTATAACGTTATATTTTTCGGAACCCCGCTACTTACTTTTTAAGGATAGTCACATTTTAATCTTGAAATATGTCTCTTGTGGAACTCCAGCCACCTGCAATGATTATGATTGTTGTGTTAAACAGGATTTGCATTCTAAAACCTGCCTGCATAGCTGCTCCTCCCAGTGAACCCCATGTTTGGATGAGATTACTTTTAGTCTTTTCAGGGACAGTAAAAGGCAGTAGGCAAGTTGCGCATAATGGGATGTCCAAAGTATCTTTATCAGAAACCCCACGGTATGTCATAACTGCTGTATCAGTTCATAGAACAACCGAAACCTTCCTTGATAAGCCTTTGAATCTATGAATTATGTTTCACAATTGAACAACAAAGGGTCACATCATATACAGATAAGATATTTGAATGGACGGGATATAAATTCCCTTTTCAGTTTCATCCATAACTTAGCATGTGTTACCTAAAGCAATGAAATGCGAGAACGGTCATGTGTAATAAATCAAACTTTGCCTTCAAGTTTGTTGAGATGAAAGGCTGTATCTTCGCAATCTGGATGGCTACCTGCTATGCCTTCAGAAACAGGACAGGCCCTGGGAGTACTATAAAGAACTCTACCATCTTGGGATTTCTCTGTTTTCACATTTATGCTGTTCTTTGATGTTGGCAATGACTACCCCCATCTCCACTCGGATTAAAAATAATTCTGTCGATTCTTACACTCACAGTTGTTTGACTAGCTCTGGTCAATAATCACCAGTTCTGTGAATACTTATAGCATTTCCCTTACGTTATACTGTTCAACTTTGAGTTTAGCAACTTTGGAGGCTTTATAGTTTGAACAGGATAATTCAACAGCTTCTGAGATTGTTGTTGTTATCAAAATGAATGTCAGGTTTATTTTGTATATTAAGAACTTTTGTGCCTCACCTGCATCACCTGCTACATTGTCTGTGTAAATTGGGAGGATAATGCTGCCTGCAAATGAAAACACAGTGGATCAATCCTGCTTGGAAACTTGACTTGCTTTTCTACTTGTCCTGCTTTGCCTTGGTGTGTCCTAAATCTTCCCTGGTTCTGGTTTGATGGGTCAGTTCACTGTATGTTCACACAGAAAATTTGAGGCAACCCAAGTTTCAACAGCTTGAAGTCTTGCCAAGTGCCTTGGCGAATTGAACTTGAAAGCGAGGCACCTACAGGTCATTGAAATTCACCCAGTAAAACTACTGTGAAATGACTATGAGACACAAAAAGATAGACAGGAGAACATGAGGTCAAATATTCCCACATGGACCCCACTAAAAACACAAATAAGGGACAGGAGATGTGAAAGTCAGAAGTCAGAAAAAGGCCAGAAACAATGTTATCTTGGTGTTTAGTAATGTCTAATAATTCTGGGAAGGTGGGCATTATGTTCTGCCTTCTTCAACTTGTCTTCCTCCTCACTTTTGGGATAGAATTAAAAATAAATATACCTCTTAGTTACAGTGTAGTTAGCATTTAGTAATATTCACTGCATGCACTCAGCGTGTATTGTGTGCATGGATCCCCGTGCATTAACAGCGTGCGTTTATAAAAGCGGCTTTCATGATCAGATCATTTTGTTTGAAGTACATGTGTGTTAAATATCTATTGGGTTTTAATTTGTAAATGTAATTTTGTATGTGTAAGTGGAGTTATCGTATAAAACCCAAACGGAGCCCCCACTTAAGGTTTTATCCTTTTGATTTGAACGGCACTCTGTTCTGCTCAGGCTCTCCTTACAGTATAATGAAGGCTGCAACTAGGTGTATTTTTAATGCTGTAGGTTTACTGATCTAATGTTGCTAGAGCCTACAGCGCCCCCCGCTGGCTAAAGCAGCGGTACTACAAGAAAACTTGAAAAAAAAACTGAAATAGACTTAAATCTGATGTAACTCTTCTGCATTGTAAACGGCTACTCCTCTGTCTCTCTCTTCATAACAAATTCCTCACAAAACTTCAAGCTGTTTTAATGAATCCAGGTGGACTTCCTGGTACTGTACTTTTATGGATGATAGATTATATAAAATGGCAATTAACATATTTTGTAGCACTGCGTTGCAATTTTGTGCTATGCACCAAAAAGGTTCAAAGCATTATTAACGCGTAACTGCATTATAAATATCATATGTGTCTTTTATAAAAGCTGTGTTTATAGAATGTTATAATTACAAGAGGCACCACACCAAATTATAGTGTTTGGTCTATAATATTAGTAGCTCTGTCAATACAGTTGATACAGCAACAAGTTCTGCAGTTTATCAAACTAAAATATAATTCCTGAGACCTGCATGCATGTTCACAATATGATTATATAGTTTAGCTCAGGTGTTGTTGGCTTACCAGTTTGTTTAAATTCACCAAGGTAGTTTTAGCTGTTGGTACACAGCCATCCCCCACTCATTCACTGTCTGGCCACTCTGTCACTAAAACCAACATCTTCCTGCAACTACCAACAGCGGACAAACCCAATATATAAGCTTTGTGAAACAATAATGTGCTAGTGACAATTTTTATTATTGCTGATCCTTTCCTGTACAAGCCCTGTATATTGTACTGCATGTACATAACACGGGCACAGTCATAACTCCAGCTGCTTCATTGTTGAATTGCCTAACAGCACTAGGTACATGTATGGATGATTGCAGCAATCCCCTCAGCAGAACAGGCACAAGTTATGGAATAGTTAGACACTTCTGAAAAATGCGTAGGCTCACACCTAAAAAAAAAAAAAAAAAAAAAAAGAAGAAGCATTTGCTCTATTGAGATTTATAGATTTTATTAGTAGTGTACCATTTCATTGTAGGGTCTCCTGGGAATATACCACCAGGTCCTTTGGAATTTATGCATATTTAACAACAAGCACAGCCAGCAGTTTAGTTAGTGCATCTGCTTCACTATTCTGACAGTTTTCCCACTAAACAGGGCAGCTGCTGCTTTGATTGAGTTTAGGTGTTTAAGTAATTTATTTAAATTTGCTAGTGTGAATAATTTATTTCAATTTACATTTTAATCCTCTTGCACGCATTTCTTTTCTTTTCTTGCAACTCCTAATTTTCACCAAGAATCTCAGTACAGCACATGTTTACTGTAGCAAGGTTCTCACTCAGCTGCTAATGTTCTGAACATCTTGGAAATTCACAGTGCTGCAGTGTTAAGGGCACTGTTATCCAAATGAAGAGATTGGTTTCCTTCACTGTAACTGTATATTTGATTAACCTATAATGGTATATGTATGTCACCTTTACCTGTATTTTCAGCCCTGGTTTAGTGAATTAGCACTGCAACCTGTGTAGGGTTTCTACTACACTAAAACAATAAACAATACAATAAGGAGGGAAACCCTAAAGTCAGTTGTGTTGCTGAGATTGCTTTAAATTGAAATCCAAATTTCCCATTCCACATTTCAATCAGATAAAATGCATAAGGAAAGAACATAGCTTGCCCCACAGTCTCTCATCTCTGAGACTGTTACAATATCCAACAGCAGCAGGACCTTGGGACAGAAGTTACAGTCTGCATTGGCTTGGAAACACAGCTGGGCTCCCAAAAGAAAATACATTTCAGATCATATTCTCACTGCCACAAGGAAAGTTGATATCATTTGTATTTTTAAATGCTGTTTAATACGTAGCGGATTCTGTTTTGTAGCTAAATTAGGTCCTAATTGAATTTTTTTCAACATGTAAGACAACAAGTATCCTATACCACAGAAGGATATAATGAAGCTTGAGCGTTGAATTCTCAAAAGCATGGAAATCATTAAAACTGCAGCTGTTTACAAGGTACTTAATGACTGTACATTTAAGGTAATGAAGCCAAATTAGATCTGAATACCTCGTAGGGGCTGTCGGCGTGACGTTTCCAATTGTCTTGCAGGAAAGATTCTTGTAAGAATAAATTTTAAAAAAAGAAAGAAAAAAGTTCTAAACATAATTTCTTTCACAATTTGCAGAAATTAGGTTTATGGTAATGCATGAACATCAATTAAATGCTCTTAAGCTTGATGTAGAGTATATTGTATGGTTCACGGGGAGTGTAGCTAACCTTTGTAGCTGGTTGTGATGCTATAAACTGCAGCAGGTAGAAGCAGTCTTGATCATAACACTGGCCCTCAGTACACTAGTTTGCTGGAATGGGATGTCTCCTGATTTGGCTTAGTTTCTGTGATTTCATAGGGAAATATTTACTTAGTAGAGTATGCATCTGAGGGGGTGATTTTACACTTACTACTGTACAGTAGGTGAATTTACAGATGTAACATGCAGGCAAGTATGGAACTAGAAGGATTATCCAAACAAGCTCAAAGCCAGTTAAAGCCAGATTAACTTAACACTGGAGCAACAGAATGTAGAATTATTGCCAATGCTTATCATTATCACTGAAGAAAAGATTCAATGACCCCTACAGTCCTACGTTCTAACGAGTCTAACAAACACATAACAGGAATTAAAAACACCCTTGCTTTGACTACAAGAATGTGTCAGTTGGCCTCTGACCCGTTAATATTGATAAACTATGTTTTATGTATGCCCCAAATCACATTCCTGACTTCAGAATAAGGATTTAATGATAAGCTATTGTGTATCACAACATATTTGCAATGCTTCTATAATCCAGTTTCAAAGCATGCCAGAAATACTGACGTCATTTCAATAGAGACCAATTAGATCAAGCCACCCAACATATGTCAGAGGATATGTTCCAATCACATGCAATAATGCCCTTGTAAATGACTGAATGTGTTTACATAATCTTTCAGATGGTTAGTTAAATATAATTGATAAGCAGGTCCCACTATATTATGAATTGAATGCAGTTACAAAGGATGCAATTGAGGTATTATTCAAACGCTACTGCAAATACACATACAACACAGTAATTAAATGCTGTCTTTAATAGGTAAAGGTTTGATGCAATTTCACATTTTTAAAATATTTCAATAGGAGAGCTATTGATTATATGGTATTTGATAGCCAATTTGGGAGCGGCAGTATGTAATTGAACTTGATGTTTTATTATGGTGACCTTTAAGACTGAATTTCAGTTATTACATATTTTAAACAAGCACTACTGATATTATTCATTAAAGTAATTCATTGAGTAATTAATACTCTGGCAGCCAAACTCTCCACTTTATTATACAGAGCCAGAAACAACAATCACATCTAAAGCAAACCCAAATACAAGGCCAGTGATAATTTAGGAAAATATACTAATTAGACTGAATTTCAGTTATTACATATTTTAAAAAACATATGTGTGTGTATATATATATATATATATATATATATATATGTATGTCTATCATATGTGTATATATATATATATATATATATATATATATATATACACATATATATATATATTATATCTATATATATTGTGTGTGTGTGTGTGTGTGGTGTGTGTGTATATATGATATATATATATATATATATATATATTATATATATATATATATATTAAGATTAAGATTGAATTGCCCACTTAACGGGCAGTAAGTGTATAATATCACTTTGTCCCGCCATGTCTAAAAGTCTGTCTAAAAGTATGACTAACTGTAATGTAATTTTCCTAAAATTACATGAATTATCTCAGGCACAGGTTTAAAAAACCGTTCCCTGCCTTTTTATAACCTGTACATTTTTTCATTAAGTAGAAATTGTAGTGGACTAATTGTGGGGAGAGGGCTACTCACCTTAGCGTATTCCTAAAATAAAGAAAGCAATTACTTCAACGTCGGGAGATGTTAAACATGCACTGAAGATAAGAAATGGCAGAGACTGATTTTAATTTTAGCTATCAGCCCCAAAATCTCTGCTGTGTAGTTAATATACTGTACCTTCTCTGGCCTCCCAAATTTGTAGCACATTGGGGACACCTAGTGGATAATGCTGCATACTACATAGTCGTTTTCAATGTAAACTTAAATGAATCCAACGCTTCAACCTGCCTAATGGTAACCGGGTAGAGTAGCACAACCGAGCGGTACAACAGCAAACAACTCTGGCTCCTGTTGAATTTTTTGAACAACAACGAATGGGAATAAACGGTAACTGCAATGTCACTTATAAAGTTAACGTAGTTATATTTTGAAGTGTATCCAAAATCTGTTTGCAACTTGTCCTTCATGCACCAGGAATGTAAACTTAAACAATAACCTTCCGTCCGTAGTCATTTATCGATAGTCATACAATCTTAGTAAAGCTAGAGACAATAGAAAATAGTTATTGATTTCAGTAAGAAAAAAAAATGTGGTCATAACAATTTGAAGTAAAAGGCCAATCTGGTGCAAAGATAATGTAGGCTATAATGAATGAAGAACAGTATGAAAATAATATTTATGCAACAGGATATAAAATAAATGAATGTTGCCAGTGTCATTCTTACTAAATTATTAAATGTCGACGGATAGTCTAATGAGTTTACGTAAGACGTAAATATTTTACAAGCATTTAAATACACTGTGAAAAGTACACAACATCTTAGAATGAGTAAAGTAGACTGCATGACTCACCAGAGCAAAACCGAGCATTAAACAAATCATAGACTCAAATGAAAGCATGAAAAGCAAACTGGGGCTCCAAATCGAGGCAGATTAAATCTGCAATTCTAGTGTGATTCTGATATACAGTAGCTAATTATTAAAGTAGTGAGTTTTCAGTTTATCAGTTACTTTCCTTTATTATCTATCTATCTATCTATCTATCTATCCTTCTATAGATAGATAGATAGATAAGACGGGATATATAATATATATATATATATAGATATATATATACTGAAAGAGTATGAATATAATATATATATATCCTATATCTATATATATTCTAAGATATATTAAAACCGAAAAAGAAAACTACTATACAAAAATGAGCAAAATTAAAAAGAAAAAGTTCATGTAGGTATAAAAATTTGAATAATCAGGGCGTTTCAGACTGCAAGTCCTTCTTCAGCTGTGTGTGCTGTTGTGTGTGTGTGTGTGTGTGTGTGTGTGTGTGTGTGTGTGTGTGTATTTTATAGCAGCAATTTATTGCACTCTGCCAACAGTTCTAGTGTAGTACTATTGATGGCAGTTTGAAGTATCATTGGGATAATAATGATCTTAATACTGGATCGATGTTTCATTAACCTAAAAAATAATAATACAAAATAATGTTTGTTTCAATTATTTACTATTGTTATGCTGTGGCATTTAAAGAAAACTGGAGACACATTTGTCCACCAGGGGGTGCCCCTCTCTTATAGAATGTAGAATGGTGCCAAAAGCAAAGACGGAAGTTTTAACAATAAAGAAGGGTTAACCACGCCTTCTGTATATTGTACCACTAACATTGACTAAAGCTTGTAGTTAATGATTGCTTTTTTAAACCTGTTTTGAATTCATTAAAATACAAAACAAGCTAATAATAAGCGTATGATAAAATAATAATCAGTGATCACAATCTGTTCTGTGTGGTGAGGGTCCAGCTAGCAGGGGCATCGTTATCTTCACCAGCGATGAGTGCTTTTTGATTGGGAAAGACAGTGGCTGCAGAGGACTGTGACACCTGAAAGGCACTAATCAATATACATAATAGCCCAACACTGAATACAGAGTTAGCATATTTGCAGATACACATAAGTGCGATTACTCTGTTTGCATGTATGTTTGTACTGTGCTGTGTAACCCTGATAAACATTTATAACTGTAAATTGGCATGGGTAATTGTGCAGTTTATCTTAGTTAAAGAGTAGCTGCAAATTACATTCTAATTGATTATTTACATTTTGATTGCTTTTTTTTATGATGAATGTATTCACTCTAAGTGGGTTTCATAGTATCATATTATATACTGCCATCAGGAACGTGTGACCTTTCCACTCACCAGCACCACCTATTCTACACACACACACACACACACACACACACACATATATATATATATATATATATATATAGTAGAGAGTAGGTGGCTCTCAGCAGAGTTCAAAGGTCCTGTTGTCACATGATTTGAATAGAATACGGATGTCTCTTCAGTGCCTGGCAGTTGGGATTATCCAGTCAAGCTGAAAGCAAGCTAAAAAACCAGATAGCTCATATTATAGCAACACTCCGAATCATTACAAATATTAGGAAGAAAGTAAAAGTATATCATTATCAACGAAAATTAAATTTTAAGATACTTACACTACCTGTTTTTTGGGGGGGTTTTCCCATGCTGTACCCTGGTTCCTAGTTCTTCACAATGCTTGCCTGTGCTTTGCTGTGTTAGACTATGTTTTGCTTGCTACATTTTTCTCTGAGAAGGTGGTTGAATGTGTGTGTGTTTGTGTGTGTGTGTGAGAGAGAGAGAGAGAGAGTACAGTGTGTTCCACTGTCCCAGACAGCAGAGGGAGTTTAGATAGCATGCAGACCCACACTTGTGTTTTTATAAATACCAGACAGTCTGGAAAATTGGAACTCACAATAAATTAGCCTGAAATCTATTTTAAAAGTCCTTGCGTTTCTCCCATCTAAACTCAACATCAGATAAGATACTGAGAAGCCATTTGATTAAAAAGGTTTAAGGCTAGTGTACAGTTCCCCCTATGAATAAAGCATAGCAAACTTCAGCGTGGCTTGAGAATATTACTGCGATAGCTGCAGTTATACATGTGTTTGATATTATGTTATGTTTCATCTGTTTTTAATGTATTCTGTAACATTCACTGAATCAACAGAAAGTTATGACATGAGTTTCTGAGCTCAAACAACTGTGAACTCCAGTAAGTATTGGGACAATGTATGTGGTTACTGTAAGCTTTTACCTAACTGGGCTACCCTTCTAATCACTGCATTTGCTGAGCGTATATAGTAAATTGAACTTGTGTGTCCAAATTGCCGGGACTGAAGCACCTCCCTCTTTCCCTTCAAATCATGTTACAATGTGACTTTTCAGCTCTACTAGCCACACTACTCTTATATATATATATATATATATATATATATATATATATATATATATATATATATATATATACAAAGAAAGAAGGTGGGACTTACAGAGCTGAAAGGTTACATTGCCACAGGATTTGAATGCAACGAGGAAGGCTGTTTCTTCCACCTATGCTCCTCCAGACAAGCTTAGTCAGGAATAGGCAGATTTAGAAAAGAAAATCGAGTGATTGAAATCATAATAAAAGAATAAGGGAAATATATAAGTAATTCAAAATAGTATTTGAACAACTTACTCTTAAAACTGCAATTCCTATATTATATCACTTTTTATAACCCTCATTAAATGTTTTGACAATGAAAACATAGTAGCTTAATAATGCACACTAAAGCAGCTCTCCAGCACTGTCACTCTGATGAGCGTTCGTGCAAACCCTTTTTTCTCAGTTCTCCGACGTGTTGAACTCAGTCAGCTGTGGTACTTGTCTCTAACAAACTGGTCATTCAGTAGTTCACCACTAATCCTTTGTCTACAGATTCCTGCATATAATACAATCTACTGGTTACACATACCCTGATTAGCACTAGTCTTGGATTACTAAATTAACATTACGCAGTCCAAGATTGTGCTAATCGTGCTCTGTGCTGAAGTGTGTGTATGTGCACTGAAGAAATGACTAAATCATGCAAATAATACTGGAACAAAACCCTCTGCAAGCACAACCCTTACACAGTCTATGATCCCTTATTGAAGTTATGGTAAATATGCACAGTAATTTGGCAGCTTTAGCCATGCTTTTCCAATGGTTATAATTGTGTTTACCATGGTTTGTAATATGTATTATTATGCTTTACAATGCTTACCTATGCTTTACCATTTTTTGCTATGCTTTATTATTCTTTGCTTTGCTTTTACTGTGGCAGAAATGATAAGGGTTGTGTTAATTTCAATGACACAGCTTTTTTTCCATTCAGTGTCTTCAGTGTCTTTGTTTGAACTTCTCAGAAAGAATCAGTTGTTGCTTCCATTTCCAACATTGTTCAATCCTCTCAACTATGATTTACATAATGATACTTCTTTACATAATGGTCTACTGCAAATCATTTTGCATACTGTCAGTGGTGAAATATACAGTGTGTGGAATAAGAGATATGTTGAATGCATTAATTAGACCAATGGAACATGTTGGGCTATTGCCATGACAATATTCAAATAAGGAAAGAGTAGTGGAGCAAACAAACATTTATAGCTGCATGAGTATACCGTCTGCTGAATTCCACAATAAACAACTGTTATCTGTGTAGGTTTATCGAGAATGCTGACCCTTGCATCCATGACTGTGCTCTTTATCACAGCTGGGTTTGGTTCCTTCAGATATATGACTTCCAACTTCAGATTTCTTTTTATCAGTGTGTTTAATGTCTGTAGCAATGGGCTGATTTATTGGCTCCAATGTCTAAGTATTATCTTCTTACATCTAGTAGAATTGCAGTGATTAAAACTTTCTATCAGACTTCTCTTGGGATGCTACTATAGAAAGAAATCACATGGAGTTGAAATTAGTCTGTTTTTTTTCATTCATCTCAAAGGGAATGTGAAAGAGAATTTAATAGCAAATACCCAGGAGGGAGTGGCAGAGTTGTCAGGCCACATTGTCATGTGATTTGAATGGAATTAGGAAGACTGTTAGAGACATGTAAAAACAGATTTAAAAGAACAGATAGCCTCACTACTCAGAATGATTGCAGATACAATAACCTAGTATTGTAAATGTAATAAAGCAATTCAAATTATACTACAGTAGATTGAGTACCACCCTTGGTCCCATAATTCTAAAGATGAAAGAAACTTGTACATGTATTCTGAAATGTCAAGGTGAGAACTATTTAGTGTGGATTGACATTCAGGGACACATGTGATTTAATGAAAATCAGAAAAAAACACAGAGCACTTGGTTCTTTTCTGAGCTAGATCAGATTCCTGGAAGAAACTTTGAACAACAAATTCTTTGAAATTACAATAACCCCCCATAAGAGAAAGCCCTGTTGTGTTAACAGCGTCTCACCTTTAAGGTTATTCCAAAAGCTATGACAATCTCTGCCTTCACCATTGTCTGAACAGAAACGCCACTCATATGAAACACAGATGTCTATCTCAGCGCATTGCTCACTTGTAAACCTAACTCCCTGATGTCTCAAAGAATGGTGCATTTTCTTAGTGGTGTTCTACTGGCACAGAGACCATTTAGGGAACAGGATGTGACTGGATGTGACAGCCAGCTTGTTTCATTTTTAATGTTTAGAACTATTAAAATAGTGGAGTTTTAAAACATGGTCAACAATTATTATTATTTATTTCTTAGCAATCGCCCTTATCCAGGGCAACTTACAATTGCAAAAGATCAATGGTACCATAATTTATCAAATGACTGGGTAACAGGGTGCAATATTCTTTATATTTGGATGCTATTTTAGCCTATTCCAAATGTATTAATCATTAAAGGTTTGGGGGTATGAAAAGAGTGGCGGTAGGTTTTTTTGGGGGGGGGGTTGCTGGAAATTGAGATACCTGGATTCTGACATTTTCTCAGTTTTAAAGAACAACATATTGTTGCCAAATACTATGTCATCTTGCAAATGACATTGTACAATCCAAGAAACAAATATTCAAATTTATCTGTCATTATCTTTGCTTACTAGGAAATGCATAATAGTTACCAAGCTGAATCTAGGTCACCAAAAATGAATACAGCAACAGATGCGTTTTTATTTGTTAATGTTGTTTTCCACAGTCATACAATAAACATGTTTTCTATGTATTCCATTAGAAAATAAGTAGTACTCAGGATATTATTAGACCTGTAACTCCTTTCCAAACTGAGCAATGGTACTCACGAGCAAATGAAATGCTGCCTGCCATTGTGCCCAGCAATGCAAGTGCTAGAATGTAATGGGTTTTATGCTGCATTTGGTTTTAGACAAAGGAAGAAAAAATTAAACAAAGGGATATTTGAACCTATGATAGTCCTTAAAAGACAATGGACCATATTGATCAAAACAAATCAATTTGCAGTATATCTGTGAAAGGAAAATAGAACAGGGACAGCTCTAATTTTTTGGTATAACAAGTTAGTACTAGTTTTGTAAATGAAGCTGGCAATACAATTGTGCCTTTGTATGTGTACTATAGTATATTAAGATCCAGGCTACTTATAAAAATCACTTCCCAATAGAGTCTACATTTATTTATCATGAAATAAATATGTATGAAATATAAACCTCAGTTCCCGCAAGCAAGGGCTTCTCGCATACAGAGGTCGGACGAAAATCTGGGACCTCTCGCTTTTTCTCCTACATTTTCCAATATTTCACAATGGGTTGGCCCATTAAAATGTATAACCCCAAACCTGTCAATTCTCTCAACCGGTGGCCTTTTAAAAAAAAAATGTCAGCATAAATTGCAGAAACTAGCAGTTATTGTGAGTGCAGCTGTTTGGAAAGGGAGCCAAATGATGTGGTAAAAGAGCTAAAGTAAATATATAGATATGCGGCACAAACAGCTGTCATGATAGTTATTATCACAGGTTGCCTCCCCAGAGGGACAGAGCTTGGGTAGTGCAATTTATTTTATTACCATGCACACAACAGATCACTAAATACAATCCATACAAGCATTACTTGCTGAATTTTTTTAGAATAAAAGTGCAAATATTAGAAATCGATTACTCTCCTCCCCTTTAGCTCCAGTATTCAGTTCTCAACTTACATGGGGTCTGCCTTCTCTGCCTTTGTCAAGGTCTTCCCCTTCAATAAAAATCTGTTAGTTTACTAAATCTAAATATTCTACTTGTTCCCTTGACCCAATTCCAACTTCTCTGCTTAAATCCAGTTTCCCAGCTCTCTGCCCATTTGTGTCGCGTATTCTCACTGATTCACTTAGATCTGGAGTTGTTCCAAATTCTTTTAAAATTGCTGCTGTCACACCCTTGTTAAAAAAACAAATTTGGATCCAGGGGTGCCTAATAAATTACAGGCCAATCTCTAATTTACCTTTCTTGTCAAAACTCTTTGAGCGAGTGGTGGCACATCCACTCCAAAACTATCTTGCACCCAATGACCTGTATGAATTATTTCAGTCAGACTTCAGAGCTAAATACAGTACAGAGACAGCTCTGGGAAAGATTGTTAATGACCTTCTGATGGCTGCTGATACAGGTCTAATTAATATTCCCATCCTTGTGGATTTGAGTGCAGCATTTGACGTGGTCGGCCATGAGGTATTGTTGAGTCGCCTTGACAATCTCAGGTACAGTTATTCAGTGGTTTAGATTTTATTTCTGAAAGTGAAGAGTTTGTGTAAATGGGGAGTGCTGGTGTCCCTCAGGGTTCTGTTTTGGAACCTCTCCTTTTCAGTGTTTATTTTTTACCCTTTTGTCAGATAATTTGTTATCACGGAATACATTTTCGTGTTATTCTGAGCTAAACCTGGGGCAGAACTGGATGTTTCTGTTATGCATGACTGTTTGTAGGATTTTAATATATGAATGCAACAAAATTTCTTGCAGCTAAATTGTGATAAAACTGAGGTGATGTTAATTGGCTCCTCAAAACAGCTTCGCAAAGCCAATAGCATCAGTTCATTGACTGATGGTGTGGAAATAAATTCTACTGCTATAGCAAAAGAAATTGGTGTAAGTTTTGACTCTTCATTGTCTTTTGAGTCATGTTAAAAACATCACGAAAATGTCATTCTTCCATTGCGTCACATTGCACGTTTAAGACCGTCTCTGTCCATCTCAGATGCAGAGAAGCTGGTTCACGCTTTTACTTCCACAAGCATTGATTATTGTAATGGTCTGTTGGTTGGGGTGTCTGGCAGGGTCCTTCAGAGGCTCCAGCTGGTACAGAATTCAGCAGCTTGGGTTTTAACTAAAACTGCTGGATCTGAGCATTTAACCCCAGTCCTGACTTCCCTCCCACCAGTGAGGTTCAGGGTCAATTTTAAAATTTTACTTCTTACTTACAGGGCACTTAATGATTTGGTTCCTAAATATATGAAAGACCTTTTACATGAAGATCTAAATCTTCTCGTGGTTCCTGAAGCTAGACCAGGTTTTTTCATGCTATGCCCCGCACCTGTGGAACTCATTGCCACTCACTGTAAGGGAGTCCTCTTCTCTTGCTGTTTTTAAATCTCGCCTGAAGACGTACTTTTATAGTAAAGCTTTTAAAATTATTATTATTATTATTATTTTTTTTTTTTTTTTTTTTTTTTTTTTTTATTATATATTAATTGTATTTGTGTTGATTTTATTTTTGTTTTGCTGGGTTTGTTGTATTGTTACTCTTTTACAGCACCTTGAGAGCTCTTGTCACTTTATAAATTAAATAAATTATTAGTAGTAGTAGTAGTAGTATATAGAATCTAACACAGACTGTATTGGAAGAATTGCTTTAAAAGGAAGCAGAATCGATCTAAAGCCAGAGCCATTAATTGTTACCACAAATAACAGAATTTCTTTGGAAAGCTAATAGATTTAAATGCAGGCATAGAGTGTGACAAATCTTTTTTCAAAGCCTCTGTTTGGGTTTTGGTACTTAACTTGTAATAGTGTAACTGGATCTTAAATTGGTTGAAGCTGTTTCTATTGAAATATGTTTGCATAAGTGCTGCCAAGAATGCAATTATTTACAAAGACAATTAAAAACCAATGCTATTTCATTCTGTTATGCAGCCTCAGACTGCTGTTAACCCTAATGAAATGGGAGGTGTCCCTGTTAGAATGATTGCATTTGATACTTGTTATTTTACTGTGTTTAACAAAGTGCCATGACTATACTTCATGGTAAAGCTATAAAAAACTGAATAAAAGAAGCTAATTGGATATGATGGGTGTAGGTTGTTACACTAGGCATATTGCAGGAGTACCGTAACTTTTGTTTCACGAAAATGTATTGGTATAATCACTAGTCAGTACAGAACAGAATGGAAAGAAACCTGGGATGAGAAGTGAACGTACGTGATGCATACTTTAAAGACCCCAGCTGACAAGTTTGTACACAGCCTGGGATCACAGTAATGCTGGGGAAAATGGCAAACAGTTGGACAAAGATAGAGGAGGATGCACTACGCTGCTGTATCCAAAACACAGAGAAATGGTTTAGTTTGTAAATCACCAGAGCTTGTGTTATTTACTAATGTTATCACACTGAGGTTTCTGTCTACTTACAGTTTAACTTCTCATTTTAAATTGAAACAGTAAACTTAAAACAGCAAAATGACCTTTGTGACTTGTGCAAATAAATATAGACATCAGTAACAACAAAATACATTACCAAGAACTTTTTACACAATTATTATACCAAATTAACCAGGAAAATAATTGTATTCATCATTGTAAAGTTGAGATCCTACCTGTAAACAGAAACATGTTTAAAGTTTGAAACAAATTGTCTGGAGTTTGGTGTTATTTACATTCTTGTCAATACACTGCGGTTTGAGGTTCAAGCTACATCTGCATATTTTAAGTGGCTGGAAGCTGAAAATACTTTTTAAAAACACCCTTATCTTATACCAATGCAGTACTAGCATAATTTTAATATCAAAACTGTATGTATCTTAAGTATTTTAATTGTGGGAAAACTCAGCGTTTCTAGAAATATATTTCAAGGGCAATTCTCATCCCTCATAAAATCTGCATTATGCCACACTCGCTCTCAACGCTGCCTCAGGGGCCGGTTTTCCTAAAGGGATCTGATCCTGGATCCAGGTTCCAATCTGAGCGGAGCTTCGGTGTGCTTTGAAGTCTAAAGTCATGTTCGTAAATTCCATGACTCAGAAGCAGCTGAATAATATAGCTATTTGCCACACTCATCAGTCATGACAACATTGTGCCAACACTGTATTGTTTTGAATGATTGCAGCAGAAATGTCTTTGGCTCTTTTAATTAGACATACAAGGGGTGCAATGTTTTGTTATACTTGTTTGTAATATAATGTGTTTTTTCAGACAGAATAATCTTCATGCAGCTACAGAAACTGTTGCTGACACTTTTGAAACCATAGTTATGGTACTGACACTGGGGGCTGTATTTTCAAAGAGTACTGCTTTAATTGTTCTCGTGTCACTGTAACAAAACCAGAAACAAACTGAGAGGCCTTGTAATATTGTTACTTAGTGACTCAAAATAAATATTACCACAATTCCTTTTTTTTTTAAACTGAGGCGTTAACTTCATCGTTTTTTAAATATATACACCGCTAGTGAGCAATGTGATGGTATTCCACAACACCCTGACTGGAAGGCAGAGCAGGTTTTATTACATGGCCTGTGAAAACACAGGAACAACATTGTTGAAAACCAAACGAATGAAGGATTGTAATGGGTTCTGAACAAACTTTAACAAAGCTGACAGATGATTTACCAATAAAAGGCATAGTCACTTCACTTTTACAAAAATGTAAAACCCAGTCAAAGGCAAACGATATAATTCCCTCTGCAGCATACTGACAAAGGCCTCAGTGCTGGCAGCTACTGAGTTACATGAACCTATAACAAGCAAAGTACCTATTAAAAAAAAAAAAATGTAATTTCTGAAGAAAATGTTTGTGTCAGTGGTTGAATGTATAGATGTGCCCTTAACAGAAACTCATTTACTATAACCTTATACTTGGAATTTGGTTCGGCAGACTTTCTAAATTCTCAGCTCAACATTGTGCCATTTTTTTTTAATTTATTTTTTTACTGTATTTGTAAAGCATACTTTTTTATCTTTATCACGAGTCAAAAATCTTTATGAGGGAAGTTCATCCATCAGTGTGTTTGCACAGGACACCAGCCTCCCAAATTTACAGCCAGCAAGCCATAAACAACTTCCAGAGAGGCAGATAATGCTCTTTCAATTTTCATTTCTACACTAGTTTAATAAACTCTGTTGTTAGGATTAAGTGTTCGGATTTATGGATCACAGTAAACTTTTACAGTAACAAGGAGAAAGGCTCCTGGAAGAAAATACAGTGCCCTTGCTTCGAAGACATGGGGATGAAACAGGGGTCATTCCGCAGAATTAGTTCTAATTAGCTGCAATTTTAAATATAATACCATTGCCCAATGGCTCAGTAATGTGTTCTGCCTGTGGTTGATTTAACTTCTGTTTTCGGGTATAGTCGCAAGATAAATTCAATCAGTGTATCTTTTATAGCACTTTGCTTTTCAACATTAATTATTTTCAAACTTTTGTGTGTTTTAGTAGTGTCTCTGGAGGCCATGTGATGCAGGTGGACTGTTGTGACAGTGATTGTAGGGTGAACAAAACAAGTTTGTGTGTGTGTATGCGTGTGTGTGTGTCTGTCTGTTTGTGTGTGTGTGTGTGTGTACTTGTCTGTGTCTGTCTGTTTGTGTGTGGGTGTGTGCGTGTGTGTGTGTGTGTGTGTGTGTGTGTCTGTTTGTGTGTCTGTTTGTGTGTGTGTGTGTGTGTGTGTCTGTGTGTCTGTTTGTGTGTGTGTGTGTGTGTGTGTGTGTGTGTGTGTGTGTGTGTGTACTTGTCTGTGTCTGTTTGTGTGTGTGTGTGTGTGTATGTGTCTGTTTGTCTATTTTTGTGTGTGTGTGTGTACTTGTCTGTGTCTGTTTGTGTGTGTGTGTGTGTCTGTGTCTGTCTGTTTGTGTGGGCGTGTGTGCTGATTTATTCATGTGATGACCCAAGAACAGGAGTGCAGAGAAACAGGAAAACCATTTTGAAGTGACTACATAAAAAATAAATTGCTGTATGTGTATGATTTAGGTTTTACTTTTAGGGCTGTTTTTTTTTGTTTGTTTTTTAATAAAGTAACAGTTGATATACAACATTTTTTAAAGCAGCGTCTCACAAGCACAGCAAAACCAACAAGTGCATTGACTGTACTATGCGTTAGTGTACCTGTGTGCTCTGATTGCAAATTAAATCGACACTGCTTGCTGCATCAGTTAGGAAGCACAGGGGAGGCATTTTGTTTATTTTATTTATTTATACATTCCACAGTTTCACATTTTAAATATCATAGTCAATGTATAGTTTTAAAAAAAAATCAACAATGTACAGAATTCAAAAAGCAGTCTCTATTGAAGCAATTCGAGAGACAGCGAGAGAACAACACATTCACTAACTCTCACACACACACACCCCCTCTATACGTGCGCGCTTCCAAGAATTTTCCCAACCTTCTACGTGCGCGCTCCGCTCCCTTAACTCCAGCGCACTTCCACTGCTATTTTCTCAATCTATATCTGATGAGAAGATGGTGGCTGGGAAGTCAGCGGCTGAAAAAAATGAAGCTCCCTCCGTCTCTCGTCATCCTCCCATCGGCAGGACAACCCTTTAACAACCGTAAATAGCAAAGAGAATTGGAAGCAGGCTCAACCAGAAGCAGATCTTGAAGTGAACAGACTATGGTCATGCCTTGAATTAAGGAATTTATAAACACAGAGACATCATCACCCCCACAGTTCGGTCACAGTAATTGAATAAAGCTCTCAAGACTGAGACACTTTTCCTTTGGGACTGCAAGCGTGTGAGAGGGAGAGCTGAGGGGAGGGGAGTAATTTGGCTGTACTTTCCATGATGTACTCTGTTGAAGAACGGTGACCTGAAGAAAAACAAACTTTAGTTGCCATGGAAGTTTTGAGAAATAGAACATAAACGCCATTATTGATCGTACTGAAATTTGTTGATTTTTTTGTTTGTTTTTTGGGAGGGTTGAATAAGAACATTCACAAGGTTTGCGTGACTAGAGAAATGGTCTGACATTTGGGAATACATATATCTTATATATATATATATTATATATATATATATATATATATATATATATATATATATATATATATATATATATATATAAACCCTCCCTCGCTGTTATTGCCGCCTCCCACTTCTTCACTTACTCTCAGTTACACAGATACCAACCAAGTCTCATGTTAGTTTGGACTCTGGATCGCTGCAGTTGGGAAACGGAGAGGTGAGTCAGGAAAGGACGCGGCTATATTGACGGGAGAAGGCCCTCCTGTTCAAAGGGGCACAGAACACTAGCAGAGGGCAGCAAGAAAAATAAATTAAAACAGGCTTTACTCTTCTATTTTATTAGCTGCAAAGTCAAAGACTCCCCTTCCAAGCACATTGTGCGTGTGTATTTTCTCCAAGTACAACTACGCCTAGTACCTGGGCGCGGTAATGCAACAGTACAAGAAAGTAAATACGATTTCAAAAGTAAATACTGTCAAACTAGGAAGGAAAAAATGAAGGCGCCAATGGAATGTACAAGATTTTTTTTTTTTTTTTTTAAGCCTTAATGTCGATTAAACACAGGAAAGAAAACGAGTAACATTTGAAATTTAACTATTTTAAAATAAACAATTAATTTATATTAAAGGAGTGTTTTGAAGGATAGTGTGCAGAAGCGGAATATGAAACGTTATTATTTCTCTATTCAATATCAAACTTTAAGTAGAAATTAATCTTCAAGAAAAGAGTCGTCAGGGAGCGGGTGCTTTAAGAAGCAGCTATCGATCTGTCACTGTGAGAAGCGACTTTATAAAAAGGTTGACTATCAAATCAGATTTTACATTAAAACAATAAATAAATAAATAAACCAAATGGTTGAAGTATTGACGCAGTATGAGATAGACCAGTAATGAACTGCAACAAGACGACCCAGAAACTGTGCTCGAGTACAAGTAGGCATCCTGCGTAAAAAGGAGTTTTTTTGTTTTTCAAGCTGGACTGGAATAAGTGCAGGATTTTTTTTTTAAGTAACCTGTGTGAATTTTTGACATGGCCTCCCCACAGCATCAACAGTTGTTGCTCCACAGCACTGAGGTTAGTTGCAATACCACCGGAGATAGCGTGTCTGTGAAGATCAACAGCAAGCCACAGCTGCATGACCCTGCTAGCAGCACCAGCAGCAGCAGCGCTGGTGGCGGTGGCGGTGGTAGCAGCAGCTCCAAGCATTGCAAGTACAGCATCTCCTCTAGCAGTAGCTCTGGGGAGTCAGGTGTCCGCAGGGTGGCGACTGCAGGGGCCAGGCGCCCAAAGAAGCTGCCACAGCTTTTTGAGAGGTCCTCGTGGCAGTGGTGGAACCCCAGGTTTGATTCTACCAACCTTGAAGAAGCCTGCCTTGAGAGGTGCTTCCCCCAGACCCAGCGCAGGTTCCGGTATGTGCTCTTTTACTTGGCCGTCGCCTGCCTCCTTTGGAGCATCTACTTCGGGGTCAACGGTGCCAGGTGCGACTGGACTGCCTTTTTGGTCCCCACTCTAGGTTTCCTCATCTTCTGCATGCTGCTTTTGCTGTTCACCTTCACCCGCTTCTACGCCAGACTTTATGTCTGGGTCTCCTTGTTGCTCTTCATTGTCACTTTTGCCTTGACTTTGTCCCTCCAATTGCAACGTGCTTTCTTCTTGAAAGAGGGTGACTTTGACAACAGCACGGGCCTGACTAACGCTGCTTACTCTTGGGAGCCCTGCCTTTCTCCTGTGGGCACTTTCTCCCTATGCATGGAGGTGCTCCTGTTACTCTACACCATCATGCACTTGCACCTGTACCTCTGTGTCTTGCTAGGGCTGGTCTATTCAATGCTGTTTGAGATCCTGGGTTGTATCTACTTTGCCAATGATAGCACAGAGTCCAACCCTCTTTACTGGTTGGCCCCTGCCAAGGCTCTTCTACACATTTGCGCCCATGCCATTGGGATCCACCTGTTCATCATGTCAGAGGTTCGCTCGCGAAGCACCTTCCTGAAGGTGGGCCAGTCCATAATGCATGGAAAGGACCTTGAGGTGGAGAAAGCCCTGAAGGAGCGCATGATCCACTCGGTCATGCCTAGGATGGTAGCAGACGAGCTGATGAAGCAAGGGGATGAAGAGAGTGAGAACTCGGTGAAACGCTACTCCACCTCCAGCCCCAAGAACAAGAAGAAAAAGCCATCAATCCCCAAAGCTCAGATCATCTTCAGGCCTTTCAATATGAAACGGATGGAGCCTGTCAGCATCCTCTTTGCTGATATTGTAGGATTCACCAAGATGAGCGCCAATAAGTCGGCCCATGCCCTGGTGAGCCTCTTGAACGACCTGTTTGGGCGATTTGATAGACTCTGTGAGATCACCAATTGTGAGAAGATCAGCACGCTGGGTGACTGCTACTACTGTGTGGCGGGCTGCCCAGAACCACGTGCTGACCATGCTTATTGCTGCATTGAGATGGGCCTTGGTATGATCGAAGCCATAGAACAGTTCTGCCAAGAGAAGAAGGAGATGGTGAACATGCGGGTGGGTGTCCACACGGGCACTGTGCTCTGTGGCATCCTGGGCATGAGACGCTTCAAGTTTGATGTCTGGTCCAACGACGTCAACCTAGCCAACCTAATGGAGCAGCTGGGTGTAGCTGGCAAAGTCCACATTTCTGAGGTGACCGCCAGCTTCCTTGATGACCGATACCTGCGAGAGGACGGCAGGGTGATGGAGAGGGTTGGGCAGAGCGTTGTGGCTGACCAGCTGAAAGGTAAGGGGGCAGGGGGAGATAGCACATCCTCAAGCATGCCTTTTTTTGTGTAATGTTTTGTATAATGCACATCAGGATGTGAATGCTGAAAGGAGGAGTGTTTTTTGTGCCAGATACTGCAATAGTTACATGATTCAAAATCTATTGAGGTGTAATACGTTGTGAACGTTTAGCATGAGAGTGGTGAGGTGTCTACGAAGCTTGTAGTTTTATTTTAAGAATTGTGTGTGTTGCAAGAGTGTACATTAGCAGTGGGTGATGTGGGGCTCTTAAGGGAGAGTAGATAGAAATTGTTGCAGACTAGCTAAAATGGTATTGATTTGTGTGTCAGTCTTTGTAGTAAACCATTAGGAGCTTCAATTAGATCTCAAGGGACTTATTGAGCCTATGGGAAAAACAGCCTCCAATACTGGTGCGTTTTTGTTTCCAGTCTGCTTGAGTACTTTTGCTAGAGTACTTTGCATGTGTTTGGTTTTGTTATTGTTTTATGCAACCTACAACCCCAACAAATGTTCTGGGAGATTTTGAGGTTTCATTTGAGTTCTGGGATAAAGTAGAATATTCTTTGTAAACCACAACATTTCACTAATCTTAACCTTTTTTTTTTTTTGTTCTAAAAATCTGCAAAAAAAAACCTATATAAGCCCACAGTACACTATGACTAATTCAGTGAGTTTTCCCACCATTCGTTTTGACGTCAAGTTTATGTTTGTTTTCTTTGAAAAAATAATTTGAGCATGGAAGACATTTTTACAGTACAGTTTTGCCATTCTTCTTATGTTATGTAACCTACTTTTCACAGCATATTTGAATATGAGTACGTGTGCTTGTATGAAGATTTGTGTGTATTAACTATTTAAAGTTCTCTAAAAGTGTTTCCGATTTTCCTAAAATGTCAACCATTGTCTCACATAGGCCTATGTCTGGCAAAGTACCGTAGCCTAAATGTCAGATTTATTGTTTACTTTATACAGTACTGTATATGTACAGTTTAAGGTCATTTACTTTTATAGTAAATATTTTTTTCCCATACACTGTAGACAAATGTTTGCTGACGTTTAGGAAATGAAATAGAATCTAACATCCTAATTTTCACAGCCTGCTTGTGCTGTGAGGGTGGGGTGGGGCATAAGAGAGGGGTTTAGGGTAACTAAGGTAAGTTTTTACAGTTCTATCTCAGAATTTATGATTGAAGGCTGGTTCCACTGATCCCAATTAAATTGTAACTAGGATGTGGTGAAACCAGTGGCGTGTTTACCAAAAATTAAACAGTTTGTATTTAATTATTTTATTTTATTTTTTGATACATTTTTCTTGAATTACCCTACTACTAATCCTCTCTGTAAAATACAAATGTCAGTGGGTATACTGTTTGTGAGTGTTATGACTTGAAAGGAACATACTTTACTGTTGTCTCTTATCAGAAGACGGACTAAAGTCTGTTAGCTTTCAGGCCTAACACATGTGACTTGAAGAGATACTTAAACAGTTTATGCCAATCACTTTCAGTGCCAATCAGTGCTCTACATTAGCTTTACAATGAACAATGTCCACTAAAGTTATTCATAAGTCATTAATTTCCCAGGTGGATAAATTTACTGCTTTTATTTACCCGTGTATTCTATTTTTCATTCTTTTTTTTTTTAAACATTTTGGCCAATTGTTTTTTACCCCATTTTCTCCCCAATTTGAAATGCCCAATCCTTTTTTTAAGCCTGGCTTGCCACTTCAACCCCTGTGCTGACTCGGGAGAGATGAAGACAAGCGTCCTCCAAAACATGTGCCATTAGCAGTCCATTTCTTTTCACTCTGTGGGCCCGCCATGCATCTACCTTCAGAGCTACAGCGTCGGAGGACCATGCAGCTTGCAGGCACCCAGCCGGTCCACAGTTTTCGGGGGTGCGCAGTCAGCCGAGGACACCCTGGCCGACCTAAGCCCTCCCAACCCAAGGTGGTACTCTGCCAATTGCGCGCCGCCCCCTGGGAACTCCCGTCCACAGCCGGCAGTGGAATAGCCTGGACCCAAACCAGCGACCTCCAGGCCATAGGACGCATCCTGCACTCCAGGCGGAGGTCCTTTACTGGATGCGCCACTCGGGAGCCCCTACCCCTGTATTCTACTAATATCAATAACCTGTTTTAAAGAATGCCCTTTGTCAGTTTCATTGCAATCGTATAAGTGGTTCTTTAAATATTTGCAAAATAGAAACGCTCCATATACCCCAAGATTAGTCCTTTCAAGTTTCATCACAATGGTGGTTTTCCTGGTGACATTCAGTACTACATGCATTCACCACTCGCATTGTAAGCAGTGGGCCAGTAAGTCGACTGGGGTTGTCTGGAGGAATACTGTATGTTTTATATTGAACATTTTATTTAGATATAAATGAATTTTTGGTCTTAGAATACACGGAATGGGTTAAAGATTGTCAGATTCTGGTTAAATTCCTACTTAGACAGTACAAGCTAGAAATAAAACAGGATTTCTTAGGAAATTACAGTTGATTTTATAAGGGTTATAGAAACTGACTACTTCAAAGATAAACTGGATTGAACCAGATGCTTTGAAGCTATGGTTAAGACAAGTGGGCAATTAACCAAGTGAGAAGAGATTTGTGTCTTTCTGATTGGTTTAAGGAAAAGTCATGATGTCACTGAGGGACTGCATTTAAACTGAGACTACTGAAATGTTCTTTGTATTGCTCTGATCCGTGCTTGGAAAGAGGATACTGGTGTCACCAAATTCAAGTGACAGTGTGAGGCTTAGCCTAGATCACAAAGATGTTTGGCATGGTGGTTAAAGCTCAGGTACTGGGAGACAGTTTGACTAAAAGAGTATAGTTGGAGTCGATATGACCTACAGTAGTGATTTAAAGATTATGTCTTGGAATCAATGTGTCCTTATGGAGTAAGTGGTTCAGCAGCAGCTGGTGAATAATCTTATTAGACTAACAGTAAACAGTACACAGATTTGCTCTACTGATCTGAGGGATTATGATTACATTGCATATTGTTCAGCTTGTTGCTCTTATAATCTTAGTACTGTAGTTCACGGTCTGTGACAGGAATAGTGGATGCATGGCATGCTGCCTTGGTTAATCCTAGGCATTCCCTTTTTTGTCCAGCATCATGTTTTTGTACAAGAACAGCCTTTTAGGCCTGTACTGTACTTGATTGTGTGTCTAAAATGCTGCCAGAACTGCAAATGGCCAAGCTTTAATTGGAAACAATACTGAAATCAAAACTAAGATCACAGATGAAGCTTGAAGTGCTGCATGAAATAAAAACTTTCACTGTACCCAGTTGGGATGGATTTGAATTAAGATCCCAAGCTTAAGGGATTTGTACTAAAGACATATTCACGCATTGTGTCTGTTTCTGCTGATAACTTTACCCCTACAATGACTATATCTAAATGTATACAGATTTTTACATGCCCAATGTACTTGCACTCTCAGTTTTGATGGAAGCTCGTACAGCAAAAGGTCAGAAGTAACGTGTTCTCTATTTAAAAGGCTATGTAAAAATAAGGGCTTTGTGTTTTGGGTAAAACAGAAAGCCCTGTCAAGCGTAAAAAAAAAAAAAAAAAAAAAATTTAAACACAGATGTGTTCAACAAAAGCTTTTACATGTGCAGCTCCCAGGCATGGGAATTGTGGATCTCTGGCTAGGAGTTTAATATTTAAAACTGTGAGGACTGGATACGGCAGTACAATCAATGCTTTGCTGTGTTACCTGGAGATTACTGCAAATTCCAGCCAAGCCACTGGTTCAATATATGATAAAATAGGCTACATAAAGGGAATGATCAAAGATAATGTTCCAAACTTGTCTGTACTCTAGTTCCTCACTGTGGGAGGGTGTCAGTGAAGATATGGGATATACTGTAAGCATACACATCTGCAGTCTTTGTTTGTCCCTTGGGAGATTTGTATGCATGTTGAGCATAAAAGGAGAATATGCAAATATATCACTTTGACATCCTGTGACATGCCACTGGTGTTGCTGAACAAGTAGATCAACTTAATATACCAACACCTGAATATTGCCGAATTCAAACACATGGATTAATGGGGGACTTCTCACTTGCCCTGTACAGTGTATGCCTGTCACTTCACTTAAAAGAGGCTGCAGGAGGAATCACTACAGTAGTGAGAATTGAACATGGGCCTCAGGCCAATGAAAACCTGTTCTGACACTTGGATAGTAGCTGTTCTGCCAACTCCGGTCATAAGGCATTCTCATCTGCTTATGTCCAGTCTTTATCAGAAGACATAGCTCTTCTGCAGTAGAGTAAAAGGCATGATAGATAGCATTCTGCAGCCTTCTTGTTCCTTGTACTCAATAAAAGCCAGATTATTGAGCATTACAATACCTTGGTAGTTAACCTTGGCATTGCGGTACGTGATCAGCCCTTTAATCAGCTCTGTTCCCGAAAGTGAGTACTTTTTATTGAACATACAGTATTGTACTTTAAACAGTTTGGCATTGTTGAGAACAGCTTTATCAAAGTAAAGAATAGTGTTGTAGAGTAAGGGTGGAGAATTAGCTTAAGTATACAGTAGTGCTTATTATTAACTAAGATGGTGCTGTAACAGTGGTTTTTAATGTGAGTGGAAAGTCGTTTCATTTTATCCAGAGGCAGAGCAGTGTCTTCGTTTGGGTGTATAGTTACTGCAGCCAGGTGTGGCAGACATTTATTAGGAATAACAGCCCTTGAGTGAAGGTTATTTGTTTATGAACTTAGCTAACTACAGCCAGTTTGCAGTTTAAAAAACATTGCTGGGATAAGAGGTCCTGGGATCCAGCCTTCCTGACCCTCCCCCATTTGTGGGAAATCCTTGAGAAATTCTTCTCTATAAAATATTCAAAGAACATGCTGCTGTAGCAGTTCCAGATGGCAGAACAGGGTGCTGCAGAAGTGAAGTGAGCAGCATATTACTTGCTGCAGTGTCACTGCCTTCTGGGTGAGTGTAGTAGGAAATCAGGAGTTAACCCCATTGAGGCTGTGCATTGTGGAATGCACTATGCTATGTAATATAACAGTTTAACAGGTTTTCTTTTTTGTAGAGTTTAAATTCTAAAGTGTGTAGTTTTGTGTTTCTTTTCAAATAGCATTTTGAATAGAAATAACTGGCTGATACATTTACAGAATATTATTTATTTTAAGATATCACCCGCTGGAATACTATAAGATGTATAAATATATCTGGTTTCATGCATTTCACAAAGGTCCTGCAGGATCTAATTTCACTGTATTTGTTCATTCGTAGCAGTGTACAACTGAACTATTTAAAAATAAACTAAAAAGCTTGGGGATTCTTAAGAGTCCTGGTATAGTATGTACACTTTGTTTATAAGAATTACGAACGCTGCAGAATTAATCTTCAAGTATGTTTTTGTGACCATTTATAAATTTTGCTTGTCCAGGTTTTATGAGCTTTCTGAGACTTATCATTTCAACATTACAATGTGGACTTTTTTTTTTTTTTTAATGTCAGATAAACCAGTTACCACCCTGTTTGCATTGGATCCACGTTTCAGACAGGGGTTGACTGAGACACAAGGGGAGGGGGTGAAGAAAGGGTTTTGCCTCAAGTTCACAGCCACCCACCCTACTGTAGAGGCAATGATAGATGTTTTATCGTTTATCATTTTGACAATTATTCATTTTGGAATTTCTGTTGTTCGCATTCTTTTTGCTATTGTGACTCATGCAGTGAAAATGATGACAGCAGTGTGTGTGTGTGCTGCAACAATGAGTCAGTTTCTGCAATGAGATTCCTGCAAAATTCAGAGCACTGTGTGGTGCTCTTCAAAACCTATTGATTGAAAAGGGCTTAATACTGTAGACTACCCGATTTGTCTTAAGGTTTTTTAATTTTTTTAAACAGTCAGTGATATTTTTAATTTTTTTTGTTTTTTATATGGATATTAGAAATACAAAAAATCAGCCAATTTATTGTTTTCATGTTTAGATTAATTCAATAGTATGGTCAACTGGCAGAATGCTGTATTGTAGAAGAAGTCATAGACATTTTTTGCACCTGTACAGTTAGATCTTTTTGTGATTTTACATTTTATAATTTAGGGACATTGTAATAAATATAACACAATATAATTAACAATTTATAAAGTCAGTAAAGTTGCATACACGTATTTCTTGGAAACTACATACAAACAGGTAGACATACGCACATACAGTACACTCTCCAACAAATATTTTGACTTTAAAATTGAGTCACTAATTGGTTTCTGTTTCTCTGCATTTTTTCCTCCCTGAAAGTCAGATTCATGAAGAGAATGTCAGGCAGCTTCCCCTGTGGACAGACAATAAGTCAAAAGCTAAAAGCAGGGGAGGTACTGTAAGGTGAGTGGACATTCCATCACTCCAGTCAAATAGTCAAAATTCTATTGCCTGACGCCCTTGGATAGCTATATTTTTGTAGAACCAGAGGTCAGCTATTTAGGGCCCAGTGTCTAACTTGGTGAAAACTAAAATGCACAGTAGCCTCTGCAGTTTTACTCATCCTAGAATAGGGGACACAAGGTCAGCTGATGTGTCCCAGGGTCAAACGTGGACATGGCTCGAACATAAGTCCCGGTCTTTGAAACCAAATCCTTAATAATCACATTATATAGTTTTCTCAAAGCAACACTTATTTCTTACAGCCACAAATACTTGGACAACGTAACTTGAGTTAATTTTAGATCTTGTCTGAAATACAGGAAATAAAGTTAGTGCAGTTCATAATGAATTCATGTACACTATTATCTCTGTTTTCTCTCTAGTTTTATGAATTACATAAGGAAAAAAAGCAGTCCAGAGCAAGTATTACTTTCTAATCTAGAGGAAGACTCGCAGATATTGACCCAGTCCCCGCCAACCCTTGCCAGGTGCTGCCTGTAAAAGTATTGTTTCTGTAGCTGAGCTGATGTTAGCGCCAAGTTTGCATTGTGCTTTCTCTCTTGTGGCTGCTGGCTGACAGGGGAGCCCATACAAGGCAGCAGCTATCAATAAGGGAAACTGACTGGCTGGCCGCCTCCCTGTTGACGCTGTGCAGAATAAACACCCACTCCTGCTTGTTTCCCTGCCTCTTACTGTTTTTGGGGCTGCACCAACACGTTATTCTGGTTCTGACCACCAGGGCATTTTAGCTCTTGGTACACTAAAAGATTGATTACTTGATATTCCTTTTTCCAAACAGTAGAGTCCCCCTAGTCTTTTTTTTTTGTTTTTTTAATACATTTTTAAACGCTGAGCTGAAAACCGTTTATGTGTGGGTTCAGACTTTTTCCAGTTATGAGTTGAATATGACTGGTTTTGTGCATAAAAACACAAATATTGTTGTTTGTAAAATTGACAAAAACGCTAGCTCACTGTAAAATTACTGCAGAAAAGTTATGTAATAATAACTTAAACCATCAATGTTATTTAGGATTAAACCTAAAAAAAAAATAAAAAAATAAAAAGCATCGAAATGATGGTCTACTCGTTAAAACAGTTCATCGTTAAAATTATGTTCTCAGTGTTCTTGCATCATTAGTAAGCTCATCAAACCAAACATTAAATTCTGTGCTGGAAGAAATTCCAGCATGTATATCGGTGTACGTTATCGACTAAAATAACAAAAACTGCTGATCGACGGTTGTGTTTTTTTTTCCTTCTATCGGTGCCATGCCAATAGGTTACTGATCAGTGCCATGCTGTTAGGCTATTGATTATCGGTGCACGCCTAGTTGAAACTAATGTGGTCCTGAGTTGCAAAGGACCCAACGACTTGTGCTGAAAGCTTCTAGTGTACTGCCTTTGTCTGTTATACTACCTTGGTGGTCAGAGGATGGAGACCATAGAGCAGTGGAAAGTATGTGAAAGCTGCCCTGTTATATAGCCACACTCTCGAAATAAAAGCGAAAGAACCCCTGAGGGATTACACTGAAATGTAAAGCAAGCCCTAAAGTACATCAGTATATATAACCAAAGCTGCAGTCAGGAGCTGCCACAATTACCCAGTGCTGTAGTCTGTTTAGCCCAGTTAAACCGGCAGGACAATTTGGTATGCATTCGTGAGACTTAATACGCTAATGTGATGTAGGCCTAGAATTTAAAGAGTTACTGAAGAGAGAAAAAAAATCACAGGCTTGCATCCACAGTAAATAACAAGTGTTGAAGTTGTCGATGCAACTTAGTGCAACCATACAGCAGGCTGTTGCCAAAGAATGGAATAGTTGTGAGTTTAGTCAACAAACTCACAACTATTCCATCACATGTTGTTCTGTTCCATTTAATGTAGCTGTTTCTAAGTTCATAAAGGTTATGCTTCTGTCCTGTATAGTAATTTAATTACTGTGCCAGTCACCTTGCTGTTGAATCGGTTTATATCAGCTTCTTTGCAATTCAAAATTCTGCTCCTCAAGTTTTAACAAGAAAAAGAAAGCATGACCATATTACACCATTTTTAGCATCTCTCCACTGGTTACCAGTTAAATATAGAACTGAGTGTAAGGTCTTGCTGCTGACCTTCAGGGCCTTGAATAGCCTGGGTCCATCTTACATCAAGGATCTGCCACATCAGCTTGTGGTCAGCTAAAAATCCTTTCTGTGCCAAGAACAAAATTACAAACTATGGGAGATCGTGCCTTTTGCTCAGTGGCCCCTCATCTCTGGAACTCCCTTCCAAAGTCTATCAGGGACTCAGAGTCTGTGTCTATGTTTATGTTTAAATTGCATCTCAAGACACATGTTTATATATTGGCTTACTGCATTGTATAGTTTTTAATGCACTGTTATGTATTTTTATGTATTATGTCTTATAATTTTTAATATAAAGCAGTTTGGGATTTCTTTTAATGAAAGGTGCTATAAAAAATATTATTATTATTATTATTATTATTATTATTATTATTATTATTATTAAAAATGTGTTGTTAAAACTGTTTTTTTTTGTTTTGTTTTTTTTTACCTCTTATTTAGTTGTGTTTTTAATCTATTTCTTGCCTCTGGTTAGCACTGATACTGTCTGTACTTTAATAATATTTAATATGGATATTTTTAACCATGCTTCAGGTAAAAAGTGGCTGCTGCTTCCTTTATTAGTCTAATTTGTTTCTGAATTTGATACAGAAATACAGTCAAACACTATGGTTTCTGTTTGAGATTTTTTTTATTTTGTTTTTTTGTGTTAAATACCTGAAACATGGCATTTCCAAGAGGGAAACATTGTACAATTTATATTTGGCTTTCCTTGAAGGTGGGAACACTTGTATTTAACCCACTCTGCAGCAGATATCTCCTATTGTACTTGGCACTGTATATAAAATACATTGGGTGAGAGCTGACAGTGAGTGAATGAATAAATAATTGAAAATCCCCAGAGCTGTCACACTGGCATGTGGCACACAAATGTGCCTCTTGGGCTGGGAGAGGCAGTACTGTTTGTTTATGGGTTTATCTTGTGTTTAAGGGGTTTCTGGCTGTGATTATCATCTGGATTGATTGTGCAGTGGAGATTAACACTCTCACTCTGCTCATTGCTTTAGTGAAGAGCAGAAGATGTACAATATGCATCGGGACAATGGATAAGAGGCTGCCTGGAAATGTCCTCGCCACGCAGTAACTGTTAATTAAGAAGAGAGTAGCAACACATTGAGAGCCCACCTGGGTTCAGTGTTAAAACGCAGACAGTGCCTTTAATAAAATTGCATTCTGAAAGAGAGAGGTCTAGCCATGAAGCATCCCTATTTCACAACTTGCAGAGTTTACATCTTGTAGCTTAACAGATGTTTAGTAGTCTTCCTTCCGATATCATTCCCGGTATTGCTAAAAATTAGTTGCTTTCGTCAGATCACTTATCACTGGTACTGCAGAGAAGCAAAGATTCAACCAGCAGTACACAATCACCTCCTCACCCTTGATTTATACCCACAGAACAGCAGTGTCTCTCGGGTGTGGAGTGTGGCATCCCTGGTAATTTATTAAACAGGACGGTGACAGGCACTCTATATCAAAATGATTTGCTGTTGCTTACTTTACAGGGCCCAGTAAAGAAAGTTTGAGTTAAGTATTGCACCAATAAACATGTTTTAAAAATCAGTTAGTCTTTTAGGAATGTAAAACATTTTTTTAAACAGTAGTTAAAAGCTTAGGGATATATTCTGATATAAAATGGTGTACAGTATATTAGTAATATGGCATTTTCACAGGTTACATTGACTGTTTTGGGAGGTGCTGCAATCACAAGTTAGTAGTATAGTAATAAACATTCCGGAGTGTTGGTCTTCTTGTTTTTAGATGGCCTTGGTCATTAGCCAAACAAATTGGCTCTGTTTTGCAATATCACAGCTACTAGTTCAACTTATTTTTAGGATTTTTACAAGTTCTATAGCTGTTAGGCTCTTAAATGTGGACGTGATTCACCAGGTGTTTATATAAAAATAAAAACAAAAAATGTAAGGGTGTGAATAACAAGAAATGTTCTGTTTTTATCTCTTTTTTTTTCATGGCGAGCACTTTGACATCAACAAAGGTGCCATTCAGTGTCGGGATTTACATGCGATTTGTATATAATGGTATATATAGTCAGTACTTTGGCAATAAAGAGTGTGTAGATCATATATACAGTAGAACATTTATGTATTTAGACTTACTATTGACCACTTTTTCCCTGTTTTATCCCTTCCCCATCATAGGTCTCCTTCAATCACTCAGCCTAGTAGCTGCATCTGCTGGGAGAAATGGGACTGGAGCAGCTGCCGATTATCCACAGCAGTCATTTGTCGATGCAGACTCAACATACTGGGGTGCTTGTAGATGGAGTAGGTCCCTGTTATCCTTGTGCTCACTGACTCCAGCTAGTGCTAGTAGTATACAGTGAAAGTCCTGCATTACTAAAACTAAAAACCCAGGAGAACAGTAAACCAATGCCTCTGCCCCCCCTAAACACACACCATGCTGGTACTGCAGAGTAGTAAAGCTGAGTAGATCCTGTCCTGAGTAATTCTCCGTTTCCCCATCCTAGAAGAAACGAAAAGGTGCCCATACTATTGACAAAGAAGGGGTACTTCAAACCATGCTGGACTAGATAGACATTATCCCTAAAGAGCACAGCACATCAATCTGGGTTCTAGTGGATTGAGTAAATTCATCTTATCCTCACACAGTACAGCAACCCAAAATTACCATGGTGGAGTGTGTGAATGATTCCGTGTTACTCTGGTATACTAACACTCACTACATGGGTGACTCTAACCTGAGCACACGTAAGAGTTCAGCCAAACTGAACAGGTTTCAGACAGCTAAGGCTTTCATGGTTCATTTGTGCTAGATGAAAAGTTAAAATATGTAACTGGCACTAGAAAATTAATTATGTGCTACTAACAGTATGTTACAAAGGCCTAATTGCAACATAAAATATCCAGTAAAGGTAATAAATAATGTGATACTGATACTGATTGGTATTTTTAGAAATTTAAATTAATTCTGTAAGTGGTCTGCAGATTCATAACTATATGCAATGTTGGGAATTGTTTATAGTTTCTATAATGTATCATAATACCCTTAAAGTTCTGCTGTTGAGATTGACTTTGTTTAAGTGCAAGTCTGATGTGTTTGGGTTGGGCTGACCCGTCTCCCTGATCAGTGGTAAAACTGACCAGAATAATGTGACTAACCCTGCAGTGCATTGGCTAGTGCTGGGAGAATGGGGTGACTGATCTGTTTCAGGCGGGCAACTGCTTCGGCAGCACTCTTAAATTTATTCTCAACACAGCTGAGCAGTGACTCCTCTAGAAGAGAAACTGAAGCCAGTATCCCCTTCTGTCCTTGTATCTGTTTACTTTACAAGGATGTTGGAATTTTCATTTGTACATCATACATAGAGCCCCGTGAAATTATTTGTATTTATTTTTTAGAATTTTTTGTTTTCACATTTTTATTTTTATTTTGTTTTATTACACATTTAATAAAATAACTCAAATAGATGTATATACATAAAAATAAACATGTTTTAACTGTATACATATTTTTTTTATTAAACATTCGCTTTTCTTAACATTTTGACATAAACAGACCTAGCACAGAGAATAATTTAGTTACCATAATTTCCCATTAGCGGCAGTAGCGGTAACGTGCATCAAGTCCCCCACTATTTTTAATGAACTGTCTATTTACAGTAAATACTGCCCATGCCCTCTATAAAAATACAATAAGATAAAATACATACATATATATATAATCCTGCTGCTATTATGTGGCTGTCATAATAATTACACACCCAAAAAACAAAACCGATAGGAATTGTATTTCATTTCCATTGCGCTGAAGCAGGGCTCCAGTATACAACAAGCTTGGAGCTCCTCAGTATTTAAACACTAAGCAAAGCAGATTTGTTCATTAAAATTCATGCAAATTCACCAAAACTGCATTTGCTCCGGTGCAAAGTTTGCAGCACTTAAAATAGAACAAAGAATTAGCATGCAAACACAAAATACAAGCAAACATGCCATATTTTCCCCAAAAGGAATAAACTTCTAATGCTTGATGACAGTATCTTTCAACTCTCATTCCAGCCGACGGTTGCAAAATCTGCACCTCATTAATTTGTCACTGTCGGCTGCATACATCCCCTCATGCTCAAATTCTCCAAATTATACATTTGCGCAATTGCTAGTCAGAGCTTCCGTTTCCCTTCAGACCGTGTCTTCGGTAATGGCTGAGCCTTGACAACTACGATTGCAAGTATTTATTTAAAGTATTTTTTGCATAAACCTCCCAATTTAAAAATGTCATTCTGTGTTTGCTGGTATTGTTTGCATTTCCTCTAAGCTGGGACGCAACTGTAAAAGCAAATTTGTCAGCCAAATTGAGAACTCCCAGCTACTACTTGCAGCAGTAAGGGGTTATTTGTGACATCTCAGAGCTTTGTCCTAGCTCTGGAAGTGTTGTCTTATATCTGATGCAGTTTTTGTTAAAATATTTTGTAGAAAAGAAAAAAAAATCTCTGACCTTTTAATATGTAAACTGTGTACACTGCATGTGATCTTACATCTTTAAGTGCCTGTTATAGCGGCACCAAAATACCTACTCTCTGTGATTTTTCATGAAAACCCCAATGTCCATTTACATACAGGTACTGAAGTGGATGTTCTGGTCTCTCTGTGATAGCCGTATGCAAATTGATATGTTAGATTTATTCTCTGAGGAGACACCCTAGCTCGCTGTTTAACCTCCAGATCTCTGCTTGCTATCTGTTTATTCCCTTAAATGGCATAGTACCCAACTTGAGGTTGTTTGTTGTGGGGTTTTTTGCCAAAAAAATACTATTCTAAAAAAAAAAAAAAAAAGGCAGCTTACTACCAGTGGTGTTGAGTTTATATTTAGAAGCAGCAGCATTTTTTTTCTATAACTGTTCAAATCAATTCTGTACAGGAGCGACTGTTCAAAGCAACCTGCTCTTTATGTCTCACTTGCTCATTCCCTCGGAGTTTCTCTCTCTCTCTCTCTGTAGCTCTTATCTTGTACTCCAACAGATATCGAATTCTTAATGCTGTTTAATTAACAGGGTTATGTCACAGGGTCCCGGGCTTATTTGGCTGACCTGGAAACACCATATTTATTCATTAGATAGAGTGAAGTTCTTGCTAAGCGAGATCCCAGCAAGCATGCCAACGTTTTGTGTTTATTTATTTATTTATTTATTAATTAATATTTGTATTTATTTTCAAATGTTTGACAGAGACAACAGGTTTGCCATATATTATTAGTAGTGCAAAGAGATGGGAATGATTGAAAGGGGACTGGGAGATCTTTGAATATAAAGCTTGTTTTCCAGCGACCAGATATGAGCCAGCAGCACTGTAGCCACCTGAGTGATCCAGTTTGTGAGCATTGCTAACGACCATGTTGTCAGTGACCATGAAAAATGCATCCTGTAATGAAAGTTCTGTACGTTGGACTGAAGTGGGTTGCGGAGTTATTGTGGTTTAATTTGACATCTATCAGAGGCAATTGACTGTTTGCCCCATGAGGCTGCATTTGACATTCTCCGATGATGAAAAGGTTGATGCATCATAATCTTGAGCAATACAACTCTAACACATAAAAAGATGGATCTCAACATTTGGAATCCACTTAGACACTCAGTGCTTGACTGAGATGCTGAAAGGAATCAAACACAGATATAATACCTCAGAGTCTGTGTGTGGTTTGTCACATTTGCCTTGTGTGAGCTGTGCTTCTGCATCTGTGTACAGGAGTGACACACCTCAGTTCTCTGCAGAAGGAGAATCCGGTCATGAGTCTGGGGAAGCATAGACAGAGTAGATCATTCACAGACCGGAGTCCTGCAGAGTTTGCTAAACACAACTGTAAGTGGCTGAGAAAAGTGCTCCCTTGCTATAAGGCTCTCAGTTGTAACGCGCATTTGATATTAGGCTCCTACAGCATGTCCCCCAATTCCCTATACTAGTGATTAGTGCAATATTTCTACAGTAAATACAGTACTGGTCAAACTATAAACAACTTCTCAGTCTAACTTCCGTTTCTGTCTGTTCCTTTTGATACAGTATCTGGACTGAAGAAAAGCTGCGCTGGCACTTTATAACACAGACATCTTATTCAGCATTCATTTTGTAACTAAAGAAATATTAGGCCTATTACGTGGTTATCTTTCCTAATATATTTACTTTTTTTTGTTGCGAGAGGAGCTTCGGCTTTCTCCAGGAGACGAGACGCTTCAGCTTAATTTCATTTTTGCTACACTGCATTATAGAGAGGGAGTTATTTTGTCTTTTAGTCAGATGTGTGTTGTGTGTGATGATCAATTTTACCTTGTGTATTCCATCAACATGTACATGTTAAATTTGTCATCCTGCATGTTCGGCGTCATAATCAATTGTTGGTTCTGCTTATTGTCAACCAGGCTTGATCTGAATTTCATAATTTCTGTCCACAATGCATCTGAGTTCATAAATAGAAGGTCTATACACAGTGCAAAAATTATGGCTTCCCATAATTTTCAAAGCAACTCAACTTTTGCAGTGGTTCTGTTTGTATTTGTCAACGAAAGCCCTATAGGTACATCAGGCATGCTGAGGTAGCATGTTTTTTTTTTTGGCATACTCCCCTCTAAGAGATGTAACTTGTGGACGTGATTCGTATCGTCACAGTTAAGTGCTGTATAGATGTTTTCTGTAGGTGCTGGATGATGCACAAGTCTAATCTGATTATTAGGATGTCTTTAGTAACTCATTGTTTAATGCCCTTGCCGTGTTCACTGCACTGCTGGCTTAACTTGCACCATCAGAACAAGCTGGTCATTTAAGTGTTGTAATACATTGTGGGGGGAAAGAATTGTATTTCAAAGTGGCAGTGTGCTTTGTGTTATTGTTTTTCAGGCTTGGGAACTTATTGTAATCTGCTTTGAAAGAAATTTATATCATGTAAGTGATTTATAAGTAATACTAGCATTTACAGAAAGGCACACGTTTTACAACTGGCTGATGGAGAAATGTCAGAATTGCCTGCTGGGTCAGCAGCTTAAATAAGGATCTATAGATATAATGTGTACCCCTTGACGTGGCTTTAGAGGCAGTTGTGAGTAAAGGCAGGAGTCTGTATTGGCTATGCTAAGCTTAAAAGGGGCTGTCAACCTTTGGTGGCATATAAGGTTCGTGCTGGGTGCAGTGGATTGATTAATATGGAAGCAGATCATGCAAATTTGTTTCAGCTTTTCTATTGTGTTTTTTTCTTTGTGGTTATTGATAATGGATTTCAGGTTTTCGGGCTTCGTAAACATCAGTGAGGGGTGAATAATATCAGTGTCTTTGCTGTTACTGGACACTTTCCCCAGCCAGTTACTCCACCTTCCAGAGCGAGCAATCTGTCCCACAGCCTCAGAGGTATTGGCAATGGGAGTCCCACTGGGAGAAATTAAAGGTATAATGTGAACCGTCAGACTGCCTGCTCCAGATTGGTACACTGGGGAACAAAGTGACACTCTGGGCTTTCCTGGTGAGACTAATTTTAATGTATAGCCCAACTCCCCTAGGATTGCCATAGTTTTTCCTACAGTGCCTGCGAGAATAAGTCCTGAATTAATTACCACTGTTGGTAGATGCAGCAGAGTCATAGCATAATCTCTTGCACTTAATATTCACAATACATGTACGCAGATACTGGCACACAGTGCACACTACCGTAATCACGTAGTGCACAATTGATGCAGATGCACACACACGGTAAGCAGTGTGACTTGCTTGCAGTGAGCAATGCCATCATCAATGCACAGTGAGGTCTTCACAGGCAAGCACTCTCAACCAGACCCAAGCATTGCTAAAGTAAGCTGCTGCAGTGAAGAATACACTCAGACAGACGTAGATTTATATTATATACAGCTGAGGATCAGGCAGTTAGAATGTGAGATTTGTTTACTGTGTGCTGTAACACGTTTGTTTTACAACCTCATCTGTACTATATTGTTTCCCGCATTTTGCTGAATGTTGTCACCCAATGGACAAAATGGAAATAGCTTTACACCCTTGCCCCGTTGCACACATTATTTTACAAGGAGAGGTCAATACTGTTTTACTATTTTAACAGCATTCACTGATAACATATTTCTGTATTTTAAAACCATATTTTTGCATGAAAAAAATTATATGTATATTTCTTTTAATTTTTAATTTTTTTTTTTTAAAAAGGCCTGTGATATGACAGTGTCGCTTGCAAACTGTTTCAACCAGGAAGGAGACAGAAGTTGCAGTTTTAAACGTGCTTTTGTGCACTTTAATTATAAATTTTATATATATACATATATGTGTGTGTGTGTGTGTGTGTATGTATGTGTGTGTGTATGTGTGTGTGTGTGTGTGTGTGTGTGTGTGTGTGTGTGTATATATATATATATATATATACATATATATAATATATATAATATATATATTTTAACACCGCGTTGTAGAGCGAGCTGCCGCTTTCATAACATAAACACAGCGACACAATCTCCTCTACACAGCAACGATAATTATCTATATACATATTTACACAGTACACCCAACATGTACCTCCGCCTCTCGCCAACATTAACTCTAATCCTTTCCAGCTAACACCCGTGATCACCCTATTTATACACATGTGGCTGGAGCCTTAATTAATAATTTTGTTATTTATTCAATTCACGGCTCCTGCCACATTCCCACGTGTTTTGACGGAGCAATTTAACCCCCTCCCTGCCAACCCAATATTCCCCCACCCAACACACACACACACACACACACACACGAGTGTTGGGCTTTTGCCACACTGCCACAAGGCCTAATAAATATTTTCTTCTGGGGTCTTTTTGATGACTGATTTGCAAACATATACAGTATATACCAGTGCTGTTCTGACACACTGCCAAAATAGCCTTGCACTAAAAACACTGACATGGGTCCCCGAGTAGCTCGTCCAGTTAAAGCATTGCCATGGGGAGAGCAGGATGAGTCGTACAGTCTGGACGGTGCCGGTTCACATCCAGGCTGTGCAAAGAGGCCGAACTTTGCTGGGGACTCCGAAGGGGGCATCACATTGGTTCTGACGCTCTCAGGGGTAGGGATGGGAAACCGGCAGGGACTTATTCTCCTCATCTCGCAACAATGAACCCTACCGGACAGACACCAAGCATATTCAGAGTGGATAAGAAGCAGGGCTGATCTCTGTCTTCCGGGATCGGTAGCCTGCCCACCTCTGCTCTGGATTGCTCAGAGTAAAAGCGATTCTGGCTTCAGGCTTGTGAGATCGGAGGACGCTCACACGCCCTCAGAACATCGGTGATGTGTTGGGGCTCTGCTGTGAGGAGAACATAATTGGACATTTCAGATTGGGGAAAAAATAAATGAAAATAATAATTGGTCACTCAAAATTATAAAAATAAATAAAAAGACGTTACCACTCACAGGCTGGCACTAAAGACTGACATACTTACACTTATAAGCTGTTCATAGTAAAAGCAAATAAGATACTGTACAATCACTGATAAGAGCTCCAAAACGTAGAATGACACACTTAAATAATAAATTAACATTTAGAAGGAGTGAACTGCCCAGTGCATGTTAAAACAATGGCATGGACACATTCGAAGCACTGATCATGTCTTCTGCTAATGCCCCTGTACTGTATGTGGCACCAGGTCAGTGTGATTTGTCGGATATTTGGAATGGTTGTTGGTTAATTTATAAATATATTTAAGTATTAGCACTAGAAGTTTCATTTTTTTTTTTTTTTTAAGGGTTTATAGTTCCTTAGTTGTTTATCTGAAATTAGCATTAGGTGTTTGGTTTACCGGTAAATTGTGAATAACCATGCTCGTTCCACACAGGCATATAAACTAAGCAAGTAAAACCCTGATGCTTGGTTAAAACACACACTCCACAAGGAGACAAATGAATTCATGTACAGAGATATACCTGAGACTTACCAAGACACTTTCAGTGCACAACAATAGATGGACTTTAAATTAATTCTTGCATGCAAACAATGAATGCGAAGTGACTCACTGGCAGCTTTAGACTGTGCCACAAGGTACAGAGTTTATTTATACCGCACAATCGGGAACAGTAGATGTACAGCAAAGGGGGACAGTTCAAACCTTTTCTGTCTGAAACCTGCAAATTCTAGTAGCAAGGCTTCCTCTATGAATACGGAGCCTTTCACCCAGGAATCAAATGTTATTTTTAAATAATTCAGGGACACAGTCCAATGTAATAAAAGAAGGCAGTCATTGAGAAGTCTTCAGTACAAGTTAGTATTTCAGTTATTTGCTAAATTTTTCATAATTTTTCTATGATGTTCTAAGCACCCCCCACCCCCTTTTCCTCCATTATCCGGCAATTAACATAATCTTTATTCTGTTGCTATGGGGATTTTATGCAAACATAGCCCTAATGCCCAAAAATGACATAAGCCTCCTTAGCAGTTCCAGACCAGAGGTTTTGGCAGCAGTTTCCAAGTTTCAGGTCACTGCTTCACTTTTATGGAAAGGGCACCCTGTGCCAAGCCAATGGCCCACCTCTTCAATTCTGTGAAATGCATTTGCAGTCACCTAAGTCAAACTTACAGAGCAGTTGTAGTCTGTAAGCTAGCGTGCCCTATCTTGTGCCAGCCCAGTTGTTTTTCATTGTTCTTGAATGGTGCTAGGTGCCAGGATGACTGCACTGGAAACTTGAGTTCGCTTTTTATCCTCTGAGCAGTGGCCAGTCCCGTCAGTTCTCCGAAGGTCGTAGAAAATGTATTGTCACTCGTATTTGATTTTATTGTACGAGCAATTGCGTTGACATACTGCTGTAATACCCCTCTCAGTGGGGTATGTTGGTTAGCTCTGGCACCAAAAGAAAAAGTTGTTTGGAGGATTAAGCTGTGTATTTAAACAGTAATACCCAGCACTCTGAGAACTTCCAGGGTGTTATTGATATTGTATGTCAATGGATTATGTGCTGAATATGTATTCATTTTCACTTTAATCCTTTTAGCAATTAGTATTCAATTCTTCCTTTTTCTTCCTCCTTATTAGTTCCCTTTCTTCCTCTTTATCCTCCTTGATGTGTGTAGCCTGGATGTGCTTCTGGTGATGAGATCTCAACATGCAGGTTACCTGGGATTCATTTTCCTGTTGGGTACAGGCCATTGCTGACGTGCAGTATCTGAGTTTACCCTGGCGAGTAACTGAAAAATGAAGTTGAATTGCACCTCACAGTGGCAGTGATGAAAGGCTGACAGTGCTGTGTTATTCATTGCAGGGCTAAAGACCTACCTGATCTCTGGGCGGAAGGTGGAAAGGTCCCCCTGCAGCTGCTCACAGCTGGGCCTGGCTAGGTCGGAGTCTGGAGACGGGGCCTTCAGGGTACAGACTCCAGAGACCATCACCACCACAGAGGCAACGCACTCCAACAGCCAGAATGACAAAACCAAGGTGTGTCTGCTAGTCAGCGTGCATTTAGAGACTTTGAGCTGATTATCCTAACAAGACCATCGTGAAAATGTTAATTGATGAGCTTGAACAGTAGGTCTTTTTTCATTATTTATTTAACCTGCTTCCAAACCCCATTGCTCTTTATACACAACATGATGAAATCCTGCGATTATCTGGATTGAATGCAAAGCAATCTAAATTGGTGTCAAATTAGCTACCCCCTGCAGAAAGGAAACTTCATTAAGTTCTTCAGTAAAAATGGTAAAGAAAAGAACTAAAGGTTTGCTACAGGGGGGGCAACTTGCTATCACCAGTTCAAACAAGCAGAACTGATGCCTAATGATGCTCAATAAATTAATCTACTGGGACCCTGGCTGGGATTTCGATGGTGATTAAAAAAACAGGAAGATTAAGTCTGAGTTATTTTTTTCATGTGGCATACAGTGATGCCACCCTGTAGTTTCAAATAATCAATAATTTAGCTGTCTGGATGTAATGTTCCTAGTTAAGTGTACACATAATCAGTCAGGAAAATCATGCATACTGTTTTTTGTTCATCAATTTTGTTTCCAGAGGCAGATTTGATAAAGCGCACATAAACTAATGATGTCACGCAGGGGCAGATCTTCCTCCGAGGCAGATTTGCTTTTATAATATGTAGGGTTCTGTGCACTGAAAAGGCAGCATGGTAATGTGACTGCTTTGTAAACCCAGCAGTGAGTGATCTGCCCCTGTGTGATGTCATTACTCTGTATGCTTTTATCAAATATGCCTAGAGGCAGATTAAAACAGGAAATTGATTTACAAAAAAAAACATAATGTTCCGTCCCCATATGAATGGCCCAAGAAATACAGTATCGTGCCCATCTGGGAGAACTGTAATCGGAAGAAGCCATTCAGGAAAGCTAGGGGCTTTGTCACATAAAGCTGAAAATCATTCAGGAGATAGAGACTGCACTAGCAGATCACACAGGACTTCAGCAAAACTTACCATTACTCAGTGTCCATCTGCACTGTATGCAGGGAATGATATGCTGTTGTGGCAGGGCAGCTTTGTTTCTTATAAATTAGCTAAAGTCACTTCCCTTTTGAGGTGCATTGAATCCGTTCTTCAAAGCTTTAGGGGTTTATGGTTTAAGTTTAACCGTGCGTCTGTTTGATTTACTTCTAAAACATAAAAGCCGTTCAATAAACGTCTAAACTAAACTAGAGATATCAACCAGTAAAATGCATTCAGTAAGCATTTATTTTGCTTTTTGGTACTTGAACAATGTGGATCATGTGGCACAATCAGTAAGTGTTGAAGTGTAAACCATACTGTTTATTGTACTGCAGTTATACACAATTATAAATGGTAAGCTATTGATAGGGAACAGAAAAACAAATTAAAACCTTAGTTACAGAATTACAGCCATGTTTTATGCTTTCATGTTATAATTTGTGGAAGTGGTGTACCATGACTCAACATGACCTGTGGATAACACCCTTTTACTCTATACACAGATAATGTAATAGATGACATTCAGCACACGCTTTCCTGAATGGATAGTTACAGTACATTCTCAGCTGCCATGGTGTCACAACACCCTATGACGGTCTGTTTTTGGGCGATTTATTTGGTGGTTGTTTGTTTTTGTTTTTTCTTTTTTTTTTAACCAGCATCTCTGCATTTACACACCACAATTGAAAGCTCCCCAAGTACATATGGTGGCTTATAAACTGCATGCCTTGGTTTCATTTAACCCACAGTATCAAATTTTTTGAATTCCAGAAGTAATCTTCCATTCTACAGTGACAAAAATATCATGAAATCAGTACTGTTCTTTCTTTCATTTCAGGAGCCGTGTCCCTCGTGCAGTGTGATGCTGGTCCCGAGCTGTGACACCCCAGTTGAAGACAGTACTGTCCAGAATGGCTGCCAAGAGGACCACAAGAACAACACAAAGGTAGCAATGAATAAAAGCAACTGAACACAGCCTACCCACCTGAGCTCAGTATTCTTGGGCTGGTTGAAACTGTTAATGGGAATTGTTATAGACCAGTATTCTGCTTTGTTACACTGCTGAAGGAAAAAGCCAGAACAGTTGATTGACTATAGGGTTAATCATAGATTGCTTATTCTTATTTCTACAAAACCTAAAGTCGTCGATCTCTTATTTGCATCTTAAGACCCTCGTTCATTTTTACGTATTAAAAATAAATAAATAAATAAACAAATTGAGGTTGTGAAGGAACAGCACATTTTGCAGGTTCTACCTCTGTTTTTCTTTCTCTATCTCTCTCTTTAGTCTATTCCAGGAGGGCTTAGCCTGAATACTCAAAATGGGATGCTGAGCCCTCCCCCAGAGGACAAATTGACCAATAGTCAGACTTCTCTATGTGAGATGCTACAGGAGAAGGAGAAAGGGAAGTGGGTGGGGGTCAGTATGGACCAATCAGCCTTGCTCCCGCTGCGGTTCAAGAACATCCGCGAGAGGACTGATGGACACTTCGTTGACGTCATCAAGGAGGACAGGTGAGCTACTTGATTGTCAAACGGGTCTGCCGCACATATCAACATATATAGTGCTTAGTGTCTGTGTCCTGCAGCCAGCAAGTCTACAGTTTAAAACACAAGACAAAGAAAGGAGTACAGCGCTGAGAATACACAGAATACAATACTTGCACTACTGAGTCTCGATTTAATCTTTAAACTCATTCAGTTAAACTAAATGGGAGTACATAGAACTAGTACAGTACATGCACATGTTTTTATCTGCTACGATCTGCATCCTGTTGAAATATGTAATCAGAATAAACGTGGCATATTGCAGATGGAGCACTGGTAACAGCAAGTCTAACACCCTCTCACTTTCTCTGCCCTTCCTTCCTACCCTGTGCAGCCTGATGAAGGATTACTTCTTCAAGCCACCCATAAACAAGCTGAGTCTAAACTTCCTGGAGAAGGACCTGGAAATGACGTATCGCATCAGCTACCAGAAGGAGGTGTGTGTGAGTGAATCTGTATATGAGGGTGTATGTTTTCAGTGGCCCACAATAAATTCAGTGACAAACATTTAGACTAGAAGTCTTTCTCACTGTCTTTGGTATTTATAAATGTAACACAAGGTGAGTGATTTAAAAGTTGAATGGTAAAAGCACAGTAAACTGTACTGTTTTGCCCCGCACTCTTTATGTAAACATGCATAGATAAATACATGCGTTAAATAAATGAATTTGAATACTGCATATAAATACATACATATTCCAAAATACACATGTATAAAGATATGCATGCATAAGTACAAACAAATAAACTACCAGTCATAGATAGCATCCAGTACTGTATTTATACATGTGTTAGAAATGCTAGATTTCCTGGTTTTATGTGTGTAAGTGCGTGGATGTCAGCACGTGAACCTGCAGCTCACATCTTGACGATGTTATTGTCAGTGGTGCTGCATGTTTGGCCAGCAGTATGAGTAATAGATTAAATGCTGCAGTTGAATCACTGAATGCCTCTGCAGACTGCAGCAGGGGAAGGTTTTGTCATTTATTTAGCTTGCACTGCCCCCTGTTGGTGATGTTTTTTTATTTAATTACTCCAGTTCATCTACACCAGTGGGGCTTAACTCTGTATCTCAAGATCTTTTCCAGTCCTGGTCTTTATCCCAACCAGGTCCTAAGTTAGTTAATTGCCTCTTAGCAGCTTCAATTAACTACATTACAACCTGCTTGGAGTAAAATCCTGGATCTCAAGGGTCAGAGTTGAGTACCACTGATCTACACTGTTGATGGTGATTTAGCCTCAATAAAAAATAAATGGCTAGTCATTTGGTTAAGAGCAAATGTATTTACTTTACAGATATCTACAGTGCGCTGTCCACCTGGAACTTGAAAGCGTCTTATCAGTTATATAGGTTCAGTTATTTTGCATTTTATTGCATCGCAGCACACACTCAAAAACATTAGATCTGTGCTTAATAAACCCATGCTTCCCCTTACATCCCTTCTATAGAAAATGTATATCAGTCTAGAGATAGAAAAAACATGTGGGAAGATGTTTTTTTTTTTTTTTTTTTTTTTATTGAACCCACCCCCAAGTTTATACCTCTCTTCCCGTTTCACTAAGGTGAAGGAGAGAGTCCCGGTAAAGACATTTGCCAGCTCAACCTTCAGCTCCTTCATCGACGTGCTCCTGTCCTCCGCTGTCTTCCTCTTCCTCACCATCGGCTGCTTCCTAAAGCCCTGGGTCTCTGGCACCGCTGCCCCTCCAGCTGCCATCGCTGTCTGTGTGCTTGCCATTCTGCTGGAGCTGCTCTCCCTCGTCCTGTCAGTGCGGTAAGAGACGCTACGCTCATGTGTCTGTGCTATCCTTTGTGGGACAACGTACTCTCAATAGACAGTAACTTCTCGACAATGAGAGCATATTCCCATTTTTTGTATATCAAACTAAAGCTTTTCTGGTTCACTGGTGTAATAATGACTACATGCTCTCTTTTTCTGTTATGTTTGTTCACTGCACTGCCCTGCGTTGAACTTATCAGCCATTGAACAAGGCCTTTTCCAGGACTCTAAATAATATTTTTAGGAGTGACTGTACGTTATTAGAGCCATGCATTTCTTCACGACTTGTTTTTTTAACTACCATTCAGTCCTAAACCTCCAGATGTCTGTGTACCCACTCCAGCTAAACTGATCAAAAGAATAATTAAGTAATGAACCCATAAAATTCTTGCTAATTAGAAAGCACCGTATAATTATGAGGGACAATTATTGCCATTCTAGAAATTGATGTGTTTAAAGAAAAAGCAAACCTCGAGACTTTCTGTTTTAGAACAAATAGATGCACCAACAAACTCAAAAGGCATTTCTTTGAGAGATCGCACGCATCATATCCACCTGGTGCGCGGCACACTGATGGGTATAACTTATTTTGAAAGTTGTAACGCTAGAAAAAAAAAAAACGTGATAAATCCTGTTATATGCATCCACAGGGATGTAAGGGTTAAACAAATGTCAGTAGCCATCAGCTAGCCATTAATCTATTAATTCATACTTTGTAGTACAGGGATGACCCATTTAAATGGTTAAAGTAATGTAATGAGATAATTCTTTAATGATTGCTCATTATGTGGCTTAGTGTGGAGGCTATATTGACATCTTGGGGGCAGTAGGACTAAATTGCAGGTTAAAAAAAACAAGCCATGAAAAAACGCAAGGCCATAATTATTATAGAAGGTTGTATTCTCTAATGAGCCAGGTCAGAACACTAAAGCATTGCATCTTTGTGGGTCTGGTTGGAATAACACAGTTCATCACATTACTGCTACAAGTTTGCCATGCAGTTCTTGTAGCTGTATTAACATGTTGATCCTCTACGCCTATGTGAAGATGATCACGGTCTGTATCGGCTCTGAAACTTGTGTGACCTCTTTTTCTTTCCTCCCTTATCAGAATGGCATTTTACCTGGATGAAGTAATGGGCTGCACCAAACACCTGCTGCAAGTCATTTCTGGCTGGATCCCCCGGCATTTCATTGGAGCCATCCTCATCTCAGTTCCTGCTCTCTCTGTCTTTTCCCACATCACCTGTGAGTTTGACTCCAGCATCCATGTGAGTTTACCTGTCTACCTAAATCTCCGCTTCCAGACACACTTTTTTTTTTTGTACCATAAACTCTAGGGCCAGTAAGTACTAGACTAAGTACTATGCTAATGGAAAAATTTTTAAATGGACCACTTTGTTGAAATAAATTATTTTATATATATATCTATATAATATATATATATTATATATATATATATATATATATATATATATAGATATTGAACATATACATATTTCACTAGAGGATCTTGAACAAATATGTATTGCACAAGAGGCAGAAACATTAGGTTAATGAGAATGTGTAAAGAAAACAAGTGGGACATTGGTCTCTTATAAGTCTGGATAATAATCTACCCAATCACATCCACCCACTGAAATGTGCCCACATTACTCTTGGCTGGGCTTTAGGAGGGCCTTTGTATATGTAATTGACATTTCATGCTACCTGTGGATGGGTGTTTTTTTTTTTGTTTGTTTGTTTTTTTTAACAGACAAGAGTTCTTTATGTGGAGGTACTGTATCCCTTCTTTAACAGTTGCCAAAATAACGAAATGTTCCTCAATTGTAGAGTTTGTAGCTCTACAAGTACCAAGTGGATACCACTCTGCACAGTTGTTCAAACATAACAAACTCATAATGAATCAACAACAGCTCTCAAATACGACACTCCCAACAAGCAGGAACCCGTTTTTCCCTTTACAGTACTGGAAACAACAAATTCCCATCTTACTACAAATGTAGTACTTAATAATTAGCTGTCGAAAGGTTTTTGCTTGAGATTCTGTGACAAACCAGGGAGCGCCTGCCACATGCAGGACCGTCTTCACTTGTCATATTGTGTAAAAAGGAACAGCACTCCAAAAGCACAGGTAGGTTTTTAAAAAGGGCAGGCCTGTATGTTTATTTTAAACACAAAACAAAATAAACAAAACCAGGAGTGCTAACTAAACATTTCGGTTCTAAACTGTACCGGACAGCTAAGCAGTTTACCAGTCACAGAAGCCTGTATACTTTTACAAGTGGATCAAAACACTGTATCTTTTTGTTCCAGCTCCCTGGTAGTCTCTGTCTAATGGAAGCCTGGGCTCTCCTTTTATAGGATGCAGCTGCTCCCAATTATCGGCAGTTATTCTATTTAGGAGCAGCCACATTCTCACATGTTTTTGACAGCGACAGGAATTAACCCCATCCCTGCCAACCACCACCAAAACACATTCAAAACACCCATACTATTTACAGGCAGGGCTCTTGCTGTGCCACAGGTTCATATAGAGGTTTGTTCATATTAATATAAAAAAAAATGGAAATTATATTAACAGTGCTGGATCCAAATACCTATCTTAATCCAGCAATACTACACAATAAAAATACAGTAAATGGAGATGCACAAAAAATCCAGGCGGTGTTTTAGATCTCTCACAGTTTAGGTAATTAAAACAAGACTTCACTTTGTATTAGTAGTTATAAGAATAACTGAAACTGTTTCTAACCAATTCGTTCATTTCACCTTATCCAAAGTCTGGTATTGACCTTCATGGACCATTGTTCATCCTAGAGAATTCATCCCACAGGCAATCATTTTCAGTAGGCAGAGGCAGTGTCTAAGCCCTTTCTTGTTGGCTGCTTTGTTTCAGTTCACCATGTTTAAGTGCTGTGCGATCATCATCACCATCATCCAGTACTGTAACTTCTGCCAGCTGAGCTCCTGGATGAGGTCCTCCATCGCAACAGTGGTGGGTGCGGTGCTGCTGATCCTGCTCTACACATCTCTCTGCCCTGAGGAGTAAGTACCGGGGATGGGGCACAGAGTACGGCATCTTGTTGCAATGTAGAGCAGAGATTTCCATGCACAGGGCTGAAGTTATTATTGCTGCAACATCTTTGACTTTGCATCAAAGTATTTTTGTACTGAATACATTGTTACTGCTACTTTAGGCACAGCCACTGCACCCAATTTCAGTCAACAAGGCAGCATGGGGTCATTCTCGAATTGATTCAACATTACTAGAGAAAACAAGTACCAATCAAAATGTAAAAATAATTGAAATAACAAAAATGCAGGTTGCAGTCTTGAATCCTGCAGCTGAGATCTCAGAAAGACTATTATTTGTTTTAATTAATGTGTAGAAAACATTTATTTGCAGAACAGTCACATTACTGAGTTCCACCCTGTCTTCCAGGCCGGGCTCCTCTAACAGCTCTGTACCCGAGATGCTGCAGCCACTGGACCTGAACAGACAGGAAGTCATCCTAGCTTTCTTCCTGCTACTCCTGCTGGTGTGGTTCCTGAACCGGGAGTTGGAGGTGAGCTACCGGCTGCACTACCATGGCAACGTGGAGGCTGACCTGCACCGTGCCAAGATCCAGACCATGCGGGACCAGGCCGACTGGCTGCTGCGCAATATCATCCCCTACCACGTGGCTGAGCAGCTGAAGGTGACACAGAGCTACTCCAAAAACCACGACAACGTGGGCGTCATCTTCGCCAGCATCGTCAACTTCAGCGAGTTCTACGAGGAGAACTACGAGGGCGGAAAGGAGTGCTACCGCGTGCTGAACGAGCTGATTGGGGACTTCGACGAGCTGCTGAACAAGCAGCAGTACAGCAACATTGAGAAGATTAAGACCATCGGGGCCACCTACATGGCTGCTTCAGGTCTCAACACCTCGCAGTGCCAGGACACCAGCCACCCGCACGGGCACCTCCGCACCCTCTTCGACTTCGCCAAGGAGATGATGTGCGTGGTGGACGACTTCAACAAGGACATGCTGTGGTTCAACTTCAAACTACGCATTGGCTTCAACCACGGGCCCCTCACGGCCGGCGTCATTGGCACCACAAAGCTGCTGTACGACATCTGGGGCGACACGGTGAATATCGCCAGCCGCATGGACACTACCGGAGTGGAGTGCCGCGTGCAGGTGAGCGAGGAGAGCTATCGTGTCCTCAACGAGATGGGCTATGACTTTGACTACAGGGGCACCGTCAATGTGAAGGGGAAAGGCCAAATGAAAACGTTTCTGTTCCCCAAGAGCGTGGACAGCGGGTTGGTGCCACAGCACCAGCTCTCAGTCTCGCCAGACATCCGTGTCCAAGTGGACGGCAGCATTGGACGCTCCCCCACGGAAGAGCTGGCCAACATGGTCCCCACTGCCGGTGGTCATGGCTTAGACCGCACCCCTCCACAACGGGCAGCAGGTGCTTTGGAGAAGTTAGAACTCATGGACTCATCAGGCCACCTCAGGGCAGCTCCTGTTGCTGCCTTCAGCCCAGGCAACACCCAGAGACCACTCCCAACCCAAGCCTTGGCCACACCTGCCAACCTCCCTGCTACCAAGCAAGGGACTGCTGAAGAAGAGGAGGAGGAGGAGGAGGAGGAGGAGGAGGAGGAAGAGGAGGCGGCGGCGGCAGACGAACTGACAAAACTCAAAATCTCAGAAAGCTTATGATGCTGCCTGACTCTGATTTTAGGCTTGACTTCTCTGTTTTTAGATGACACCTTAGAGGGGGAAAAAAGAAAAAACTTTTTACATCCTGTTTTCCCGAGTTTTTTTTCCACTAATTTTTTTGTTTTGTTTGTTTGGCTTACATTTCACAAGAAAAGGAGGCATTGATTACTGTGTGGATCGCAGTAAGGGGGGGGTATTGTTCCCAGCTTTCATTTTTTTTTTTTTTTTCTGTTTGTTGGATTAAGTGCCTTCAGAAATACTCCTAACAGCCAGGGGCGTGAAAAGAATTGTCATAGCATGGCTTTTATGAAACAGACAACAGGAAAAGCTGTGGTTATTATATTGTCACAAACATTTTATTAAAATTTTATTGTGATATTATTTTGGCGTAACTTTACAATTCCAGCAATGGTATTTACACAAGAAAACAAAATACTGATGAAGCGTGCCAGTAGTACACTGTGGTAAGAGGAGGAGAGGGATGCAGGGAAGGGTAACAGATGTGTTTAGCTTTTACAGATTTAGGATTACAGTGGAACCTCACCCAATACTTCACTGGACCTATCCAGCCCCTCCAAGTACAGCTATACACTGTGCAGAGGACAAGGGTTGCTTTGCAAGAAAGAGACAGAGGTAGAACTTAGCACATCAAAGGGTAAAACAAATCAGCATTCCAGGCCAATATATTTTTCTTTTTCTTGGTTTAACGGCAGCTTTATTCTTTTTTTTTTTCTTTTTTTTTTAAATCAGTAATCTCCAGTTTAGCCAGTCATTGCTGCTCATGTTTCATATTTGCATGTAAGCAGTGGAGAACATTCACTGCATTCTTATCTGGAGCTTGGGCCCCCCTAGCGGTACTCAGACTGACAATGGTAGTGTGCAGAAGATCAGTGTTCTGGGGAAAAAAGCACTTTACTGTTGTACACGCCACAATTACTGGATTAAATGCTGCACCTTTTTCTCTCTTTTTGTTGTGCTATTTTACCACCCAACTGCGAGGAATGTTGTGCCATAGAGTGTTCTATTCATAAAACAGCTGTGTTGTAATTCGATGTGAAATGTTTTAAAGTAAAACAAGTACACAGCAGTACAGAGCTGTTTAGTCTGTTCAATAGATTATTTTGCATAGTAATATAATAATGTATCACATTTGCTTACAAAGTAGATAAGGCCATGTGCATTTAACACAGTGGGGTTTGCTCTTTAGAAAGAACCATTCAGAGGTACTTTACTTCATCCCTGTGATATGCTTGACCTGTAAGTGGACAACACAGGCATACTGAGGGATTTGATCAGTCCCTCACCTTTTTATAGGTATTGGTCACCTCTTTTATAGTAGTTACCACTCTGAAAGGTCTTACTAAAGAACAGCAATGTCTTTTTATAAAGTAGCACTTTAAAATGAATGCCTCTTTGTGTTTTAAGTATGGTTTAAGTAATCCAAAGTTATGTAGCAGTTAGCATTCACAAAGTGACATTTAGAAAAATTACTTCTGCTGCTTTTCAGATTTGCCATCTCAACTTATTATTCACGCTCCATTTTAGAAGGATTTCTTAATTTTGACAGAGACTCACTAAACTTAGTGTGTAGGATGGAATTAAAATACTGTAATGTAAAACTTAATTTCAATATACCTGAATCTCCACAGTTACTCAGCATCACAAGTACTTGCTATTAAGTGATACATGTGCATAAAGCGTTTCTGCTGACTTGTTTGTATTAACAAGCTATTCCACTAAGAGGTTCCACTGTATCCATATACTTCTATTATTATGTGCCACTTTCGTCTCTTTGTGCAATGTTGCCCACTGCATTTATACTTTTTTGTTATTGTTATTATAATTATCATTATTATTTTGTATATTCAGACTGCACCAGCATGTGGGTAACTATATATCATGTATGTCAAATAAAAAGGCCACAGTCCAGGTTTTAGAAGTGAAGTTACAAAGGGTTGGGTGCTGTGTTTCCTGTTTAATCATGCTGTCTATTTCATTAGAAGGGTAGTTATGTATTTTGTTAACCGTTGTTTAACTTTTTGTACTAGTACATAAAAGAAAGTTTTCAAAACATGTAATATGTTCCAAAAGACTGACTACTGTGTTGACTAGCTTTTACATTACTACTTAGGTAATGACCACCTTCTATATATGAAAAGTATCTCATTGATGAAATAATCGCAGCAGAAACAGGTCTCTGAAACGCAGAGGATTTCAGCCTGAAACAAAAGAAGATCCAAGCTGTAGAGATTCCTATTTGATACTTCATAGAAAAAACACATCCTGAATTACTCTTTGGTTATTGTTTTGTCTGCATTTTCAGTCTCAGTTTCATTTAAGCACTTTGCTACGTAATGAAGTGTTAGATGTGCCTGATGCGACCTGTCGAAAAGCACAACTGAGATGAAACAGCATTGTCCGGTCTCATGTCAATTAATTTTACACCTTTTTCCATGGATTGTTAATTTTTAGAAATGATTTAGCATTTTAAAGCCTTAATTCAATATTTGTATTTGTTGGGGGGGAATGAAAGCTATGGAAGGTTTGTTTTATTATTTATTTATAATTAAAAAAAAATAAAAATAACTAAAAAACAAAACAGGAAAACCTTATTAATGCTTTTAAAGTATTAATTAATGCTTTTAATTGCTCCTGTTGCAACTTGACGCACTGCTTCAGAGGCTTACAAAAGTTTTACATTCTGCTTTGAATTATACCAAATCACACAACACTGAATACAGATGTTTGCTGCTTTATCAGTCTCCCGTCCACTAATGCCCATAATTTGAGAAAAAATAAAGCACACTTCATGTATCTTAACCAGTTGAGCTTGGTGTATTCTAGGCACTGTTACAGAATTAATAGACTTGTCTTGTGAGCCATTCCAGTCCCTGTATAGTTAACAGACAGAGCACTCTTCCAGTGTATTGTGACTGTTGAGTCGATTCAGCATGATCTTACCCAGATTTAGAGCCAAATTACCTGATTGTCGTGTTTGTCTCTATGGCCATTGCCTGAATACAGTCAACACAGCAGTGGCGGCCTCAATGCAGGGGCCATAGGCAGCCATTCATGAAGCACAGTAAGAAGTATAAGATTTTGATATTTTTATCTTTTTCGGTAAAAACTGCGTCATTGCTACCAAAGTAATGTTACCTCCTTCCACTTGTATGGTTTTCAGGAAACCCCATTTTATGTCATATTGCACTGCTTTCTATGTTAATTTCATAATAGTGGACAAAAAATATGGTATTTAAAATACAGAATACTATTCTGTTTTGGCCTCTAAATATATGCACTGAAATATAACAAAAATCAGACAGCAGAGTTGAGGTGGTTTAGCATGTGTATGAGAGGAGGGAAGAGAAATGTCTTTGGCAATCTCCTGGTAGATTAACGAACCAGAACATGTGGATTAAAAGATCAATCACAATAGTAACGGTCAGACGGTGTTACCCTGCACAAGCCTATTTATAAAATGTACTGAAGATGTTTTCTTTAGTGTGTTTGTTTGTTTGTTTGTTTTTTGCCGACAGTATTAAAAGCCTAGGGAAAACTAGTTTACGGGTTATTTTGAATGCTAAATGGGACTTGGAGATGAAAGTTTTACTACCAAAATTAAGGGATTTGTTGTTTTTTACAACATTCATGAATGGTAGTTAATTTTTCTGACAGCATGCTGTCGGTGCCTTCAAAGCATTGAGTATTGTTTCATATTCATTTTATCGACCAGTAGAGCAGTTTTGATGAATTGGGGTGAATTATTTATGCAACTTGGATACTGTTGTCTATAATACAGCTAGATATAGTATATAGATAGACTTTCTTTACATACTTTTTCATCTTCCAACTTCCTTTTTATATATTGATTTGAGCACTGTGTTTGTTTTATATGCGCAATGATGGTTTTATAAAAGACTTTTGTTTCGTATTATAGGGATTTTCACTGTGCATTTCATTATGTACATAGTGTCTGTATATCAGCACTATATATTTCACTCCATAGTAAAAGAAGAGTACCTATTCATTTTTTAAATACCTAAAAGGGATGGTGGGGTTTTTTGGGGTTTTTTTTTGGATTATGTATAATTTATATTAACAGAAGAAAGCTTATTTTTCAGACTCGAATTCATCATGCAATAATCAAGCTTCAGTTGTTTTTATTTACTGAACATGTTAGGTTTGTGTAGATGACAGCACACAACCCTGGTTTAATATCTAAAACCTGTACTGCATTTAAAAGGAAAGGTCAAGAGTCAATTCAGCAAGACTATGTTTGCATACAACTAAAAAAAAAAAAAAAAAAAAAAAAAAAGCAAGGATTAGTCTTCAAGCATGCATTCTTCATAAGAATGTTTGTTTGGGAAGTGCATTACATTACATTTTATGGAAGTGCTGTTTGACAGTTATAGTATTACAGAGTGTCATACCTTTGTTATAGTAAAACTTATATAAAGTACATTTTAAGTATTACTTTAAAATAAAACTGCTGGATCGATAAGTTGCGCCTCTGTAGCAATAGCCAGGACAGCTTATTCAATAACGAAGTAATTTAATTTATTTAGGGCTCCAATTTGTCAAAGCTTGGTACTCCAGAGTGCTAATTTCTAATTAAAGTCCACAAGTTAGTTTGTACTAATGTTGTAGGATTACTGATACGTTATCCTCTCCCAAAGATGGTGTTCTGTATCTCTCTACATCAATTAGTGAGGCAGGTTCATGGTTTATTGTCTTACCTGCAGGAGGCAGAGGGAGCCTGGCCACCACAACACATGCTATTCTTTTTGTGCCTTTATACCAGGGTAATATTCTTTCACAAAACTTCCTTTGGAATTCGAGGCGGTATCGTTCGAGCTGAGGAAACTGATATTTTAGATGACTTGAAGAGAGTACCAGAACACTGCTAACAAAGCATACCACACTAGAATCACTTAATTTAACTAAATTTAGCCTAAACTTGTTCATCGGAGTGTATTCTCGAATGTTAAACATGACCTATTTGGTCTTAAGCGCACTATCCTATATATTACAATCCAGACAGTAGCTAGTACCTACCTTCCAGGTATGCAACTCTTAGGTAAGACAGGGCTAATCCTCCCTATGGTCCTACCTATTCTGTAAAAAAGTTTCAGTTGCATGAGTCTTGGCCTTTCTTTTGTTTAAATTGGCTGCTGCTCCACCCTCCTTGCTAATACCGTGTGCATGTGCGTGTGGGCATCACTGACATAGGCTCAGCGGTGGGAGTCTTAGAACAACACTGCTGCTAGGGCTGTATAATATATATTTTATATGTTATATAATGTATATGTATATACATAAATATAAAATAATAAAGAGTATCCTGAAGCCTTGCATCTGTAAATACTGCGCCTAAGCTTTGTGGTTTTAAAAAAAAAAAAAAAAAAAAAAAAGCTAAATAAAACAATTGTCTGTAAGCTATATATGTACATAGATTGGAATAATAAAATACACATATATTATCTTTGACTTATTACTACCAGTCTGTAACCGATTGTATATTATAGTTTTACTGTGAATAATAGCAAAACAGAAAGTTGACAATTCTTCTCTACATTCAAGATACTCCACAACTTGAGACAGGTGCTTTTGTTCTTTGTGCGGATAAGTTGCTCAAGAAGTCTGGTGTTTCCTCAAAATATGTTGTCTGTTTAAATAATTTTGCTTACTGTTGTTATTTGTTAATCATGTACACAAACAAATGCAAGTGTACACAACCATATACAGTATACATCTGTATGTATGTTTACATACTGTGTCAATAGTGAGTACTATTCCATGTTTCTGCTTGTTTTTTTATTTAGTAAAAGTTTACGTGTATTCACAGATTCTAACATACTATATACACACACACGCATAAATTTGTTTTTGTTACTAATTGTGCATATTACATGTATTTGGGATCTTTAGGCGTGTAGTAGTTCTGAAGTGTGTTTAGCAAAGGTTTGTAATCCCTCTAAGCAATTTCTGGCTTATCACCATTTCCGATATCCAGAGCAAGAGATATAGAACAAATGTAGTAAGTATCGTTTAAAAATGTTAATCCAATGTAACATGTCAGGGTTGTAAAGTAGAGAGTGAGGCTCATATTTTGTGAAAACACACTTTAAAAAAAATGTTTGATTTATTCCGTTGCCTTGTCCCAAAACAAATGTTGAGGTACAGAATAAAGATTAATTAAAGAACTCGTCCTTCCTGTCTAATTGCTGTGGTTTGTGTGGGTGAGAGATTTGGCTACACAGATGCACACATGCATACGCAACATGTAATGCTTAAAAGGTAATGTTAAAAGCTTAAACTAGCTGTCCACAGAGACCAGTATACACATCTACTGTCCTCAGGTGGACATGGGACAAAACTATAGGCCCATTACTATTCATCATTACAAACTAGACAAACCTTTTTTTTTTTAAATCCATGTTGCTTTACTGAAGTTCCCATAAAGGCAATATTGTTAGGCTACTTTCCAGTGATGCCTTTTCTTTTACTATTGTTGTTGTTGTTGTTGTTGTTGTTGTTATTAAGAAGAAGAAGAAGAACGATTAATAACAACAATAATAGGAGACACAGCAATCGGAAGTGAATTGTTGGAGGCTGATTTCTAGTAGAATCACTTGATTACATAGCTCTCCCACGATTCTAGCAAGCAGGATACCATGCATTTTCATATATGAACCTGATGATTTATAGCACAAAATTAATTTATTAGCCTTCAACCTTACTAACAGTATTTAATTTATTTAAATCTATTTTAAAGATATCTGACATATTCCTAAAGTCATAAACATAACAAAGGTTATTTCTTTAGTACCTAGGAATGGTGTTAAATTAGTTATTCCCCATTTGATTTGTGTGTGTGTGTGACTAATTACATCACATATTATGATAACCAATAGAAATGGTGATGGGTCTTTTTTTAAAGGTTGCTGAATATTTTAGTGACCTAATATTTTGTTTGATTCTACATTTAATGCATTTCAAATTAAATACTTTTTTTTTACACTTCCTGGCATAACAAAAGCAACTCTAATAGTAAATCAAAATTCCATTTCATGTTCACAGGGTTCTGGAGTCCACAATCATGTTTAATTGATTCCTGATTAAATGTTTACTACATCCTTTCACTGCCTGGCAACAGAAACAAAACCTAGGGGCCAGTACAAATATACCTTCATTTTATATATATGAATACAATATTCTGTCATTATGTGAAATGTGTGGTGGTGTTTTTGTTTTGTTTTGTTTTGTTTTTTTTTTCGGGGGGGGGTGGTTGACATTGAATGCTTTTATAAAATATTTAGAGTATATTGTTTATTAAAAACTGGGTATTACTCACCAACCAAAAATGTAAATGATTTTCAAAAGCAAAAAATTGAATATTTTGCCATTGGATTGACAAATTGTTGTAATTGTGCATGGGCAGTTTTTTTTTTTTTTTTTTTTTTAGACAAATCCCATTTGTGTTCATCTGCAGTAGTTTTTAAAGGTGGGCAGCCTATATTGAGGCATTTTTTGCAATGCATTTGCTGATTAGCAGCTTTAATTACATTGCAAATAAAACAGAGTTCCTTGTTTTGTAAAACGAGCTGAATTGAGTGACTTGACATGGGCTGGAATAGCAACACCGGTCCTGTTGCGTAGCAAAACCATCATTACATGTTTAGGTATTGGAAAATAAACAATTAGGTTCATAGGAGCTGATCAGATATTCGGTCGGTTTTAAAACTAGCATGACATGATTGGAAGATGTGGAATGGAAAAAAAAGTAGCATCCATGCACGTTCTGAGCTTCTCCAACGCAAACTAGAAACAAAGACGGATGCATTCGAGCTTTTGCTTGGAACCAAAAGCCTAGCTGTTATTTTCCAGTGTACCATAGTTATGGTGCGTGTAAAATAGGATTCCATATGTAGTATAGCATGAATGTTAGTTGTTAAATCGACCGATTTACGACTCCTTTTTTTATCTTAATTGTTTGTTTAGCTGGGAAACGTGGAAACTTATCATAACTTTGAAAAAAAAATAACTCAAAGAATACCATGAGAAAAAAAAAAAAGTGATTTAATTGGAGGGTGATGCAACAAGTCCCACTGGCTATATTCAAAAGCTAACAATACACCATGTGTTGCGTTGGTTTGGCTTAAGAAGAGACTTATTCTATTTCAAGACGGAGCATACATGCCCAAATCAGAACAGCATTCCCTGCCTAGATATGTCAACTTATAAGCACAGCAAAATGTTCGTACAGGTGTGGTGTTAATCTGTGGTACATGTTAAACCTTATGTCATTTTTAGCTTAGAAAACAAGTCAATCACCATCTGAAAGTGGTGCTATGCACTGGTTATTTTTGAATATCATTTTTTTTTTTTTTTTTTTTCCACAATTCCGCAAATGTGCGTGACTTTAACTGATGACCAAAAATTGGGTTATACAAAATTGTAAACCTATACGATTTTGTGGGTTAACTACAGTTTGTCTTGTTTGTAGTGATTTGTGCAGTAGTCAATCACAGTATTGACAGTGTGCCATTTTTTGACATTAACGCTAAGCCTACCACATTCTGATGATGTATCACTTTCTGGCACTACACCGGTCCCGGCCTATATACCAGAATTTTTTAAAAGATAATTATACAACTTGAATCACAGATTATTATTATTATTATTATTATTATTATTATTATTATTATTATTATTATTAAAAGATTTGTCTAGGTGCAATAAATTACAGAGACATAGATTTTGGTCGAGTTGTTTCGGTCTTCCAAGCGCTGCAGTCCTCATACACTTGCTCTTATTTAGTACTGGAACGACAGGGTTTATACCTCTGTTTGACAATAGGAAAACACCCATCAGATCGCACTTGATTGCACCTGTACCAAAATCTGATGATGTATCACTGTCTGACATTACACTGGTCAAGTTTTTGTGTGCATACCACATTCTAACACTACACCGGTAGTAGACCTAAACTTTGAGCAAAAGAATATACTCAACAAATGTGATCACTCTGGGTGATTGTCAGGAGACTGGTGTCATTTTTTTTGTTTGTTTTAAACTTGTGAACCTCTTAAGGTATTGTGGTTAGACCCAGATAGACTGTGCTTTGCATGGCTTTTAGAAAAGATTGAAGTATGGTTCATGGAAGCTTGTTAGATTACGTGGTGATGTTTGCTGTAGTAAATGAATCCATATACTGTGAATGTAAGTGAGGGGCTGTAATCATGCTTCATTACCTACCTATTATTGTAAGCTTTTTTTAAAAGTAAATATTTATAATAGTTACAAAATAATTTAAGGTTTACTCATATTTAATGGCTTAGTCTTCAAATCAAGGTGGTGCAGAGATTAACCTTTTCAAAGTAATGATAAGGGAAGCTGTTGAAATGGTACTTAACCAATTAAAAGATATCCCTATCTCATCCTTCATGCTCTAATAGTGGTACTATAATTCAGCACTCCAAAACACATCATGCATACTTTCTTCATAGATGTTAAGTTATGAACGCTTGTTCACCTTCGCATATTTCCGGACGCTAGGGCTTCCTTCGACTATTTCCGTGTGACGCATGGCGTAACGTTATCAGATTGCGTAGGGCGTGATTGCGCGGCCCCTCCCCTCCCCCTCCCAGTCTATCTGGAAAAATAAAAAAAAAAAACTTTTTTTTTGTATCGAAGGAATCAACAGCCGCCATCTTGTCGGGGCTCGGAGTCAGGATTTCAGGGTATAGCAATCATTTGTATTCAGAATCGGAGCGTCCGAAGTAGGTTTGAAAGGGTCCATTCTGCCGAAAATTGAAAGATTAAATCATTTTGAAGGGATTTCGTGCGAAAAAACGGGGATTGGGGCGATTTAAATAGAGAAGGAAAACCCCGTATCTTATTTCCCCTTCTAGAAAGCGCCGCTTCTCTCCGTATCTCTGCTCCTAGCAGTATTGTTTACAGGGAGCCGTTGGCGGAAGGACAGCAAGGAAGAAGCTAGGTCGAAAAACAACATATTTTTCTCTCGATACAATTTTTTTTTTTTTTTTTTTGCGAAGCAAAAAAATGCTTTTGAAACAATCCGTTTGACGCCTGTAAACGAATTCAAATATGCGTATTTAGCTATTTGTAGAGAAGAATAGCTGCAACCCCTTTTAAAGGGAATTTATTCTTTTTTTGTTTTTTGGCCATTTTTCCCTTCGGTTTTTTTTTTTTTTTTTTTTTTAATGGTTTTTCATTTGAGTTATTTTACTGATAATAATGTGGGTGTTGGGTGTTGAATTATCATGGGGTGAATGGCGGTGGCGGGGCGCTGTTGCTACCTTTTTGAGATTTTTTGTTGCGTAATCTGCTCTTGAATCAGAGTGAACAGCGCGATTTTTTTTTTTTTTTTTTATGGAGGGTGGGATATTTTATATTTCTCGGTATTTTTGTTGACAAAGTAAAACAAAAAACTCATAAGAACTCACAATGGCTGAAAACTTGCTGGACGGACCGCCTAACCCAAAGCGTCCAAAACTTAACTCACCTGCTCTTTCTGCCTCGGACAGTACAGGTAGGACGTTTTCTATATTTCTATACCGATTTTGTCTGTGCCTGTGATATTTGTAGTGCTAGCTACATGATTCCAGTCGTACAAACTAGTATAGGAATATTATTTATTATCAAAGTTGTGATTTCTGTAAAGTACAGTAGCTGTCAAATCCCTGCAATTTATATGGAAACCGTGTGCAGTAGTATCATGCAATTGCTAGGTTTTAATGGGTGTACGGTAAGTTAACAAAACAGCGTCTCTTGTGAAAATGTGCTTTTGGTTAAAACAAGGCACAAAAATAAAACAGACTACACGTCTAGATAAATGCAACTTGGACATAAACACAGATCAGGTAAGAAATATAGTGCACGCATTCGTGTACTGTTTAATAATAGCAGTTATCGGGTGCATTGATGAGCCAGGGTTTGTAAATATAGCTACTGAACGTGTCGACATTTGACAGCGCAGAGCTGAAATGAACGCTTGAAGTACCTTCATTAACATTTTCTTTTTCATGACAAGTTAGGTACAATGCAACGGCTCAAAAGTTTGGAAAGCTGTACGGCAGTACTTGGCTGTAAATTAATCTTATTTAAAAATATACGGAGTGTATGGGAATGTGATACTGGATTTCACGAAATCCTGAACTAAATTGTGCGTTAAATATTAAATATAATTATGTTTTGCAGTAATATTAATTGCGTCATCAGGTAGTCAGATACGTGACATTATAGCGTAAAGGTTGTTAGACACCACCGTATGCCTAGGATGTACAGTAGTAGAATTATCTAATTTTGGTTAGAGAAACAAACAAAACATATTGATGTGGATTATGCACTAGATTGTAAGAGCAGCATTATTGTTTGCGCGGTGTTTAAAATGTAGCATGATGTGTGTTCATTAATACGTAGCGATAAGCTAAATGAAATGTATAACTGTTCTAAATAATGCAATGCAAGTTCGCATCGCATAACAGAAAAACGTATCGAAACAAGTGTCTGACCGTGTTGTATGGAATCAGTCAGATTCATGATGTTGATGTTCGCATAAATTTAAAAATGTTTTCTTAAGTTCTAATGTTTTTACTTTGGTGCTGTACTTTGTATAGTCAGAAACCTTTATTTGTTAAAGGAACTGTATACTAATCACATTATTTAGGGCTACATTTGTGCCTTTACTGTACAATGTCTTACTGTTAGTTATGTGAAAGTTACAAACTTATTTTAACAGTAGAACACTATCAAAATAATTGTCCAGAAGGTACCACTAATATACCTGTTGTTAACTACTAGGTTTTATGTGTTTCAGGTTTTATTATTTACTCTTTCCGATGAATAATGTATGGGAGCTGCAGAAAAAATGGCACCTAAGGTTTTCTGAAATTGTTTCCGTATGCTGTTTCTCTAAGGAAATACTTAAGTTTTTTTTTTTTTTTTTTTTTTTGCTTGCAGTCATTAGAGTATTTCTTAAGTTGCTTCAGTGATATTCTACAGTAAATGACCATCACTGTTCATTCAAAATCCAGTATTTCCAGTATCTTGATTGTATGAAAACTGGTATACCTATAGTGTAAACCCCTACCCAGACTGACTAGAACGCAGTTATCAATTAGGTCATATTTTCATGCACTTTTAATTAAAGGAGATAGCAGGACTGTTCGAATTTTGTAGGCAGATCAACTAGTATACCATTTTTAGTTTCTCATTGATTTAGATTATTAGTGTTGCATTAAGTAATTCATATTCTGGTAGGATGACATAAATTGTCTGGACTCTATTTTGTTCTTATCCAGTTGGCATGGTTTACAGATTCTGGACTCTGGAGTCAGAGAAACTTTAACATTAATTTGAAAATGTTATAAATATTGGCGCACTGTAGTCTAAATGAAGTATCCCCCTAGGGTACTTGCATTATATTTGCTTGCTCAGTATCACCAGTGGAATAATAGTGTGTATTAAAACTGTATCATTCTTGTAATGCACTGCTTGGAAAGCTGTAAAGCAAGCAGCCAGATTGAAGAAGCGGACTTCGTTCAATTTTGATTACCTTTTTGTATTTGGTTCCTCAGGTTGCTTTATTGGATGTGTTGGAGCTGGAAGTTTGAATGTGTTTATAGTGCATGCTGTTATATTTACTTTGCCATATCAAAATTCACTGATATGTAGCTTGCAGTCTTTCACACCGATGTCTTTCAGGGGGCAGAAACAATAAACATCCCTGCCAGAAATGTTAGTGTAAAATGTAAAACACTAGATCGTGCAGTCTAGTCTTTTAGGTAGTTAAAATATAATTCAACTGCAGCTATGGGAAGTGTAATTATTTCCCAGTTCTGTTCCCACCAATCTGTGTGCGCACCTGCTGTTGATTCCGGGATGATTCCATCAAGCTGTTGGTGGATGGTGAAAACACTTTAATGCTACAAAATGAGTTCAAACCTTGTCTCATGTCGGATAACGCAGTATAAGAAGCCTTCTGTAAATGTTTAAACATACAGAATTATAAATCTTATCATGCTAGCATCATATTCTGCATACCAGGTACCAGATTTTTAATAATTCATTGTTTGTTTGTTTTTTTACCTGTGAAATTGCTATAAAGTACTATTGGGTGGAAAATGTAACACTAATCAATTATATATAACATTTCCATTAACTCTTTAAAACCCTGCGTGCCAGTCAAACATAGTAAAATAAGACACATACACATTTGATGTATACTTATTTTTTGTGAGCTATAACATATTTATTTTTGAAAAGAAAAACAAACATCATTCCCAATAATTGTATGTTTTTTGTAACAAGCAAAACATGCAGTGAACAATAATACACATTGTATTTATAAACAGTATAATACATACAAAACACACTTTCTGAAGAAAAAAGTTTATAAAGAAAACATAGATATGCAAGATTTATGAATAAAAAAATTCAGTAAACCATAACATGCACATTATTACTTTATCACGCTATTGTCTTGTGAAGTACTCGCTTATTTGTTGGTGCGAGTGCACAGGAATGTGAACCCCTTGAAAGCATGCAGAGACAAATGGCAGGGTGCATTGCTCTGTTGCGGTATACTGTGGTCCAGAATCAAAGGATGGTTTCAGCGCTACGTCTTAATTTTCACAGTATGAAGCCTTTTAAAGTTATTCTTTTCAAAATCCCTCTATCAAGCATTAAACTCTCTTACTTCCGATATCTGAATCAATCTTATATGTTGCTGTATTACATTTGCAATAGTAGCAAGCAAGTTATACTTAAAAGTTATACTATAAAAGTAAACAATTAGTACTGCAAGTAAGCTGTACCAAAATTATGATCACCAGTGGTTTGCTGCTGTATCTTCTATTCTTTTCAATATGCAAAATGTGATTTGAATAAAAATGTCACAGGACCAACACCCCCCCCCTCCCACGACTGCAAAACAAACATTTCACAACTATGCTGTATGCACATTGACTGACCAGGCTGAAATACATCCCGTAGAATAGACAGCAAACCTTGACGTACAGCAGGTGCTTAAGTACGACCTGGAGCTGAAGTGGTTATACATAAAATCTGTAAATAAATACAAAAGCAAGATCTTTGAACGTTTTGGTGAGAATAAAGATTGCTTTGTGCACCGTGTGAAAGTCCTCAACCAGAATGGTGTTTGCCCAACTGTTCTGCTGGATATGCTGTATCAGATGCAGCACATGGGAGAGCTGTGCTTTTGGAGAATCATGCCATCATCATTTATTGGTACCGCTGGTTTCTGGATTAGTTGCAAAACCCTGATTTGATAGTAGCTGCAAGTGGGTAAAATGCATGCTGAAAGTATTTTAGAAACCTCTTCAATTAAATACTACACCCTTATTTCTAGCTTAAAGGAATAGTAAGCCCAACGTGTTTTAAAATTGAGGAAATTCATCCTAGCAGGACCAGGCAGATAAAATTGCAGGGATTAATGCAATTTATGTTGCTTTTCAAACTGCCTTAAGCCATTTGTAAACAGCATTCACAGGATAAACTGCAGAATGTTTCCATTTGAACCTGCAGTGAATTTTTCATGTCTTAGAGTTTTCTGTAATGTAAAGCATTTTTGTGGGTTGCCTTGTTAGGCACTTGTAGATATCAGCTGTTTGTATAATATCAAAACAGCCCAATAGGTAAAGAGTACAGATTTTGTAAGCACACATACTAATTAAAGAAAAGTAAAAAAGAAACCAGGGCATGAATTTAAAAAGAAAAAAATGGAATTGCCATTTCTATACTTTAAAATGACTATGGTGTTGCCATACATTTGATTTAATCTAGGCCCAGGAGAGAGAGAGATCAAGAAATGTGCTGTTCAAATAATTTATTTTATTTGTAATATGTTATACACAAATGTACATTAAGCTTGTAGAATCCACCACAACCGCACACCCCATATGTGTGTTTTGAAAGCTCAGTTGGTTCACAGTGTGTACACGTGTTCGGTAATTGCTGGCAGTGAAAGTAACGCATTTTGCAGTGGTGTTCAATAGAACAGGAACCTTGTAGTGTAGTAAAGACTGTGTGTGGTGGACATGGAGATTGATGCTGTTGTGACACATTCCTGAGCCAGTGTTGAAATGTGAATCTCAGACAGATGGATTCGCCACACAAAATGGCTTGTTTCGTCACACACTTCTCAGTGTGCGTCCATGCAGGTTCTACTTCTCTACATCTATTGTGTCTGGTAGGCTTCAATCAGACTTTGATGACTTGTGATTTAGACAGCTTTTGTTGTACCAATATGTTTTCCCCACTAAGAGAGACTGGTCCCTATGGGATAACCTGCTTGGAAAGCCTGAAGGGATGGAAAGAATCCAGCTGTAGAATCTGAGACAGCCGGGTTAGCTTGGTTGTAATTTTGACAAGACAAATGTGCCTTCGTAATGTGTAACTTATTTATTTGTTTCCTATTAGAATGCTGTTTCAGTTAATAGCGGCTTTGAAGGCAATGCTTGGTACTGCATCAAAGGGAGCTGTGATATTTATTCATTTGTAAGCACACCCGCAATAAATAAAAGAAGATGGATAAAGGGAGGAAAAAATGCAGACTACATGCCTATTGTAGTTATATCACATGGTTAAAGCTGTTTGTGTATCTTAGTAGTAGCATAACGTGTGATTGTGTAGAAATTGGTTTTTGCAAAAACTGCGTAACCAAAATTTGGGAGTTGTTTGCTGACCACCTGGAGTTTACTCAAGTGTCCTCGGACCACCGGTTGGGAACCACTGCTGTAGACTATTATAATACGGCATTATGACCAAACTAGTTTGTTGCTTGTCTGGTGTTATAATTTCCTTTTTTGTAATTTCTTGTTATATAGGCATGACCATTGTGAACATAATCTGGCTGGTTTTACAGTTCTGTACATTTTATTTATTTATTTATTTATTTGGATGGCATTGTCTATAGCTGAATCGCTGTGCTTGTTGGTTTGGGCATTGACAGCTTTTGTTTTACCAGTTTCACATAGACAAAATAAAACGTTCAAAGCAATCTGCCGTGGAATCCTCTCTCCATCGTTTGGCTGGAGGCAACTGCTTCCTACAGACTAAAATTGCAATACTGGTAAATTTTACGTAACAATATTGCTGTGCTGTAACCAGGGCACAGATTTGACTAAGGATGGACAGATTTCACAGCAGTTTCAGGAATAGGAACTTCCAGTTGTAGAATTCCCGAAATCTCCCTGTGACATATATTTTACAAAGAGGGCAGCCATGTCAATTTAATTTTTTTACTTTTAACTTGGCACGCTAATAGTCAGCTGCCTAGGCAGCTTCCAATAACTTATTACTGTCACACTGGGGGTGATCTGTTTTTCTGAGCTGCACATGTTTCTGTTGTTGAATACTAACTTTAAAGTTGCAGTTTCTTTAGCTGACATGTTTTCAGGCAGTGTGGTTAAGAACTGGGAGCACTTTAACCCTTTGCAGTCCATTTATTCAGTAGTTGTCAGGCGCGTCAGGTCCATTTTATTTTCACATGCGCGGTTTATTTTACACGCTCTGTTTTAAAATATAATTTTTTCAAAGTAAAACATGTTTAAAAAGCATTGAATCACAAAGGAACACTCAGTACTGTGTCTACAGCCAAGCCCCACCCTATGTTCACTGTATTTCACATACCTCTTTATAGACGTGCATACTGATAAATCCTCTCCTGATCACTTGTTTTATCACCAAACTCCTCAGTAATGCGATCCGAGTCATTGTTTTATTGCTATAACATCTCCAAAAAGCTCTGCACATGTCTGATATTCTTTGAGCGCTGGATACAGAAGCAGCTACCTCCTTTTTGTCAGTTATTTCTGTAGTGGATGGGGCGATGAGATACGCACTGCCTTTTTTCAGTTGGCTCCTATCAGTCTCACTCGTTCTTTATGTCTTTTTGATGATGTCGGACAGGGTCCGACATTGGACTGTAAAGAGAAAATTGTAATGTCGGACCTGGTCTGACATAGGACTGCAGAGAGTTAATGGTTGAAATGTACCATACTCAGTTACTGAAATAGAAACACAAACCTTTTATTTGTCCAAAGGCATTGCAAGCTCACGTTTTATGTGGTGAAATCAAATGTCTGCAATGTGAGGTTCCCTGTTGATGGCAAACCTGAGGAAGAATGGTTAATGAAAACCACATGAAACAATTTCTGTCTTGAGCGCACTCAGATTTCCTTTTATCTTCTTAATTATGAGTTTCAGAAAAAGAATGTTCTACAAATGCTCACATACAAGTGATGTAATCATTATTGTAGACTGCTGGTGAATTTCCAAGAGGTCTGAAGGACAGGAGGGTATTTATTTATTTTATTATGCAATCTGATGTGATTTGATTTCTTTGTTTAGAAATTTCTCTTAGAAAGGCTTGCTGCCTGCCTTATTCTGGTCCTTTCTTGTTTGGGTGATTTATGGCCTCTTCTAAGAAGTAGATGTCCTAATTTTCAGTTCTGAAATATGGAGGATATCACCAAAGCATACTAGGATGAACACGTCTGGATCCTAGGTCTTGAGTCATCTCAATGGATTATACTGGTTTGTTATTTAAAATAAAATACATTAACTTGTATGATAATGGTATTGAAAAAGGTGCTACTGCACTGAATTGACATTAAATCCTACCCTTTTTGAAATGGAGATCTGCAGAGCCGTAGAGACAGCCTTGCTGAATAAAATCTTAACATCCCCTGAATTATTGTAAGAGTACATGCCCCAACGATATGAAAGACACAAGCTGTGAAATGGCAAAACAAAGCTGTTGTACTCCCAGTGATACAGTTAAAGTGTTCCAGCTGTGAAAAGGCTGTCCCAGCATGCGTGTGCTATCTGTGCACTATCATGCAAAGACTGTCTGCTCCGGTAATTGATTGAAACCTGACACTTCAGCAGGAAGCAGAGTGCCTCTCTAAACTCTCTAGTAGTGTGTTATCTGACCACATTTCCAGTGATTTTCCCTTTTCTGTAGTGAGTCAACAAATAGAGGGCTCTGGTAGGGCAGTGGTTTGTGTATTATCTTTCGGCTTGGGCATCATGACATGATGTACTGTTCTTGCCATGTGCAACCGCAGGCTATTGTCTGTTTTTTTTATGTGCTGCTTATAAAGAATGTCCTGTTTTGTTTAGAGTCGCTGTATTGGTGTCATTCAATTCAGAGTGATATAGTAAATATAAAAGATCCTGGCAACCCAGTTATGGTCCAGCAGATTTATAAGATCATAGAAATGCTGAAATAAACACATTACAGTAGACATCTAATTGAATTATGGTTTTATTCAAATAAAACAAAGTGCAAGCAGGATGAGTGTTTAAAGAGTTGCTATGTAAATGTCATTTCGATAAATTGAATCCTCATAGAATTTAAGCAGCACAAAGTATACATTTAGAAATTAGGTTTACTCACTCACCCCAAATTCTTAGTGGCAATATATTGGAAGGTGATAATCTTTTTGGGGGGAATTAAGTGAACCTTGCTTTCTTCTAAAAACTATTTTGCACAGCAGTTTTAACTTATTTTGCAGCCTGAAGGGATTTCAAATTGTACTTAAGTGTAGTTTGGCTACCATTTTTCCATTGTTTGAGTTATTTTTAGCATTTGCAGGAACTAAATATCTGAGAGGCTTTCAAGTACTGGAATTTGCTGGGACTAAGGAGTGCTGAAACCAAAACAATGGCTTGTAATGGGCAGTCTTCCAGGATTGGGACCTCGGTAATGTGTGCTAACAGAAGACTTGGCAATAAGCCGTTCATTGAAATGAACTCGTGGAAAGTGAAGGAGAGTAACACATGCTGTGAAACACTTCCTGCAACATGCCTGCTGCTAGTGCTGCTGCTGGGTTTGTAAAAGGAAGCGTGGTTTTGCAGTGTTATCGTCTTGGCAGTGAGGTTGTCTATTGAGGTTACAGTAACAAGATTTCAATCAAGTTCATTGATCTTAGTCGGGCGGATTCCAACAGCTTCACTGGAGTTAAGACTCTAAATTGAATTCTACTGGCTGAGCCAGATAACATTCTGGTGGCAGGTTCGGACCAACAACCAACCAGAGGTAATTTTATAGTGAAGGTTTTTTAAAGGGATTGGCAATAGATTAAACAAATAGTCAAGAAAAACTTGACAGCCGCTTGAAAGGTGTTTTATTACTTAATTATTTAATTCCAACTTTATTTTTGCTAACTAGGACCACAGTGCTTCTGTGATAAAGTGAATCAAGTTCTGTTCCACAGTTATCCCATTAATTAGGCTATCGCAGACAAATTTGACTATGGATTTGAACATCTTTCATCTAGCTGTTTACTCTAAAAATCATCCTGAGTGCCCATCCATTCCAGACTCTCCACATCTATAGCCATGACTGGGATATTGGCTGCAGGGAAAACCTGTTGCTTCTCCTGGGCAGCCTGTAACAAATATAATCAGAATTGTATGTTTTTATTTAGAGATGTTACAGTGGTGTGTAAACTGACCAGAATTTTAACAGTTATTTATTTGTTCTACTTTTTAGATTTTGGATCCCTGTTTGATCTTGAGAACGACCTTCCTGATGAGTTGATCCCTAATGGAGGCGATCTGAACATGCTAAGCATGCTGCCTAATAGCGGTGGAGCAGGCGGAGTAGGGAACATGGTCCAGGATGCTGCTTCTAAACACAAGCAGCTCTCCGAGCTCCTGCGCACTGGGAATGGCTCCAGCAGTCCCCAGACTGGGATGGGGGGCCAACAGAGTGTTACAGGGGGCCTGGCCAGTCTGGGTGTCATGGGCAAGAACCCCCTGAGTCAGGGGCTGCAGGTATCCAGCAGCTCCACCACAGCCACCTCCCAGAAACAGGTTAACATGATCAGCAGTGCCTCTGCTGGTTCTGCCACTCAGACCGGGATGGGCATTAACCCTGGCTTCAATCAGGCCCTACATAACAACACCCAGGGCCATGGGCTCCTGAACCATAACTCCCAGGCAGGGCAGGTGATGAACGGCTCCATGGGGTCTGTGGGTCGTGGCAGGGGGGCGGCTGGCATGCAGTACACAAATCCGGGTATATCTGGAGGAGCAGGCAGCGTGCTGGCTGAGACTCTGAGCCAGGGCACTTCGCAGCTGGGAGGACACACCGGGATGAATGCACAGCAAGCTGGATCCATGGCCAAGGTGAGTGCTGTTGTTGGTGATGCTCCTCTTTGGTGCTGGTTTTGAAAGCTAAAGAGATCAAATGTGTGTGTTTATTTTATAAAATAAATAAAACACTGTACATTTAAAAAAGGCCTGAGGTCTGAAATTCCAGTAATGCATCCAGTTCTATGGCAGATGCTGCAAAGATCGAGTGTGTTGTTTCTCTCAAAGCTGTGAATGGCTTGAAGGCCTTTAGAACACACCTGCCACAGTCCAAACAACCTTGTGATATGTTCTCTTTGTGGTTAGCAGGTGTAGTCTCACTCAGTTGCTGAATGGTGTCTACTGGTGGATGTGATGAGTGTTTGTGTTGAGTGTAAATATTCAGCCAGGGGCCTGCAGAGTGATACTCAATGACTCTGTTGAAGCTGCCCTCACAGTGACCTCCACTGTCACCAGAGGTTTTTGGCAGAGTGACTTCATTCATTATAGTAGAATCAAGAAAGAAGTTGGGTGTGAACTTTAACCCTTTTCTCTCCGTTTATTCAGCGCCTGTCAGGCATGTCGGGTCCAATTTATTTTCACACGCGTTGTTTATTTTACACTTGCTGTTTTAAATTTTTTTTCCCCAGTAAAACTGGTTTAAATGGCATTGCAATGCTAAGCGACATCAGTACTGCATCTCTAGCAAAGCCCCACCCTGTGTTCACTGTATTTTTCACATACGTCTTTACAGACGTGCATACTGATAAATCCTCTCATCACCAAACTTCTCAATAATGCGATCCAAGTCATTATTTTATTACTATAACATCTCAAAATGCTCTGCAAATGTCTGTGATATTCTTTGAGCGCTGGATGCAGAAGCAGCTACCTCCTTTGTTTATGTCTGCTTGTCTCTATATGGTGCAGCTGCTAGGGCTATTGCTCACACGCCCCCTTTTTTTTGTTTTTGGTTTCATTCGGCCATTGAATGGTTCTCTCTCCTTTTTCCGGAGAAAAAACGACTAGAGACCTGTGCTTTACGTCTTTTCGATGATGTCGGACAGGGTCCGACATTGGACCGGAAAGGGAAAATCGTAATGTCGGACCTGGTCCAACTTAGGACCGCAAGGGGTTAATGAATGTTCAAGTACAAGTGTAGCAGGGCTGTCAGTTAAGCCTCCAATAGCAATCGGTTAATTGTGCACACAAAATATAAGCATTCGAATAAATATCAATGATTGTACCGCCCACATGCCTTTAACGAGGGGTAATTAACTGGAACATAGATTTCTGCGTGGTACTGTAGGAGTACCAGCATAAAAATGTTTTATCTAGACCTGTCTGAACCGGTTCCTTTGGAACCGGGTACCCAGTTCCTGCTGGGGAACCAAGGAACCGGATACAAATATCAAGGCTGTGGTTCCAGTGAGGTGTGTGTTTTTTTTTTTTTTTAAATAAAACTGATTATTAAAAAACATCAATTAATGGTCAAAGACTTTAATTTCTGTCAAATGCATTTCATAACTATAATGAACACGTTCATACTAGAAACAAAACTGGAAAAACACGCACTAGACTGTATATTTGTGTTTTATTGTCCTTGTTTTAGACGACTGTCTGATCACGGCTGTAAGTTTAGTTGATTGTTTTTTGTTCTGTGATTTTTGTGGTCTTTCCAGTGTTTATGCTGACCATAGAACTGTAGCACTAGTGCTTGTTTGTAAGATGCCAACACCCCCCTCCTCCCTCCTTCTGCTCACACATTGACATACGGACATGTTTTTCTAAATAGTTTGGGAATCTGACTCAAAATACCTGATTCCACGGACATATGCTCAATTCCAAAAATCTCCTCAAATGCACATCATTAGTGTGATCAGCTGTGGTCTGCCCTGATTGTACTTACATCGACTAGATGTGGCCCTCAGTCAGGAAACGCAGACAGAGCATGCAGCCCAAAAAAAAAAAAAAAAAAAAAAAAAAAAAAAAAAAACAGTATTTTTCCCAGGTTTAACAGTTCATTTTGTAATGCCAAAGAGGCGCAAACAATATACAGTGAGTTTTCTTCAGTGTGCACAATTTACTTGCATGTTGTTTGTCAGGAATACAAGCCTGTCATCCTGCTCTTGATCCAAGGCGGTGTACTTTTTGTTTAAATCGAATACACAGAGGACATGTACTTGCAAAGCATTTTCAAAACTGATTTGCTGGTAGGATGGGACCAAGAAATCAGATGCCAATTAACATCAGCAGGAGAAGAGCACGCCTACGACTTTGGCAGAAATACTGTAAATAACAAGGCAGGGCCTGCGTTCAGTACCGTTTTGTTGATAAGCTTAAATAATGTGATTAACTATGCGCCTTACAAAAATGTAATTATTTTATCGATTTGTCCAGTATTTGTCGAGGAATGGATTCGATTTAAAAAATCAATTTGATGTAATCTTAGCGGCCCTAAAGTGTAGCTTTTGGCTTGTGTGGCAAGTTTCTGAATCTCTCGTACTGTAAGGAATCACAACTAGAAAAATTATTTTTCTGATCTAGTGTCAATACCTAATTCACTGGAATTGGTTTCTATAAACATTTTGGTGCTGTACATTTAACTGATTCACCTTGGTGTTTTACCATAAAAATAACTGGATTTCTATATTATAATTAAGTGTTGGTTTCCTTGAACAGATAAGATGCAGGGTGCTCAAAGCATGTTTTTTCTGTCTTCATGAGGAATTTCAGACTCAGTCATGGCACACTTTGCTCAGTTGACATCTTGCCACTAGTGGCAGACAAAGAAAATGCATTTTATTCAGGTAGTAGGCTAGTAACTGTGTTTCTTGCTCTGGCTGCATAGCAGTGCAGTTGACATGCCAATAAGGAAAACCTTCTGCAAATCATGTTAAGTGGACAGTGCGTGCTTTATGATGTGGGGGTGGAGAGCACTCGACCAGGCGAAATCGAATAAAACATTTTCATTTGTCACCCTCATCTGGCTTTCAAGTACTTTGCTAAGTGTTGTGTGTTAGTTGGAAGCAGTTTGGCTTTCTCAAGTCTCAACTCCTCTTTTTTTTTTTTTTTACACTTGGAGCTTTTCTCCTACCCAAACTTATGTTTACACTGCAGTGTTTCTGGACAGACATTAGTTCATTCTCCAACTTTCTTTTTTCGTACTTTTGTTTTGGACAGTTTTTTTTGTATCTTGTTTTAGATTCATGTTTTTTACTTAAATATTGATCAAATGATTACTTTTCTACTGTACAGTAAAGTGCAACCAATTGTGGTACAGATATTGCATATTATATAAAGTAGAAGTTTGCTTTCAATACATAAAATAATTAGGTCAGTTTACTGAATGTTTTGTGTGCGCTGTAGTACAGTACATTTTAGCAGGGCACAGTTCTGTAACTGCCAGACCTATGAAATAATGGTGACTGGTTAATAGTCTAACAGTTCATTGTGTTTGCTAAATTGTGATACTACTTGCTAACATTGTATTAGAGTTGTGTATCATGATACATGAATAGCCACTTAGTGCAGTAACTACACAAATATGCACAATTTAAGTTTTGCATTTTAACCATTATCTTTATTACAATACACAAAGTAGCCCATCAGGATTACAGCATACATCATGATACATATTGTATTGTGACTTGCATATTATGATCACTACCATTATTGTTGTATCAATAATTGTATAAAATAGTTAATTTCCAAATGCGTTTGGATTAAGCAGCTTTTAATTCGTCTTGTTCTTTTCAGATGGGTTTGCCTGGAAACGGCGGCCCTTTTGGACAGCCATATGGACAAAGTGCTGGGCAACAACTGGGAGCTGCTGGTGTGAACCCCCAGTTACAGAACAAAGTCGGCCTCTCAAACAGCCTGCCACCCTTTCCCAGTGACCTTAAGGGAGCTGCCGTTACCAGCGTGCCAAACTTGGTGAGGCACACATTTACGTTTCTAAACTTCAATATTTAAAAAAGTGATTTATACATGCTTCATAATTATTTATATATCAGCTTTAAAAACTTTAAACATGGGGGCTCCCGAGTGGCGCATCCAGTAAAGGTGCTCCAAGTGGAGTGCAGGATGTGCCCTGTAGCCTGCATATCGCAGATTTGAATCCATGCTATGTCACTGCTGATCGTGACCAGGGGTTCCTATGGGGCAGCACACAATTGGCTGAGTGCTGCCCAGATAGGGAGGGCTTAGATTGGCAGGGGAATCCACGTTCGCCGTGCACCAGTGACCCCTGTGGCCGATAGGGCGCTTGGGGCTCTGCGAGTGGAGCCATCGGATCTGTGTTGTCCTCCGACACTATAGGCCTAGTGGCCTTGCTGTGGATCTGCAGTGCGAAAAATGACTGATTGGTAGGAGCACGTTTCGGAGGACACGTGTTCCAGCCTCTGATTCCCGAGTTGCCAGGGGGTTGCAGTGGTGAACAAGGATACAAATAACAATTGGGGAGAAAATCTGGGTAAAAACCGTTGGCGACGACTACAGAAGAAAAAAAAAAATGTGTGTGTGTGTGTATACATAATATATATATATATATGTATATATATATATATATATATATATATATATATATATGAATAGATCATATCTATATGTATAAATATAACTATTAATCTCCGGAAATTTAAAACGTTTGGCCTCTCCGTAATTCCAAAACTAGCATCATGGACCATAGTTCCAAAACAGTACTGATATTTTTTAAATAAATAACTTAATAATTTTAAAAATGCTTGTTTTATTCTCAGATGCAGCAGCAGCAACCCCAGCAGCAGGTGCCGTCGGTGGGGATGGTCCCAACTCAGGGTGTCTCCACAGGCCCCACCGCTGACCCTGAGAAGCGCAAACTGATACAGCAGCAGCTGGTTCTACTGCTCCATGCCCACAAGTGTCAGCGCCGCGAACAGGCCAATGGGGAGGTGCGCCAGTGTGCCCTACCACACTGTAGGACCATGAAGAATGTCCTCAACCACATGACGCACTGTCAGGCTGGGAAATCCTGCCAGGGTAAGCAGAGAGCTGAGCTGCTGTGAGAATATGTGCAACATGGCACAGTTCAACATGTGTGTAGTTAACTGTTTTTTATTTATTTTTTAATCATTTACTGGGGTCCAGACCCCCTGGGGCTAGCCGGGAGATGGTTTTACGGGGGGCCATATCACATACAGCAAATTTTCTCCCAAATGACCCTACCAAACAATGTTCCTCAGACCGGGAGGTCAATTAACTTAAACAAATGCTGCTGTTAGGAGTTTGGGGTTATTAATATACATTTAAAAAAACTTAGAAAATGGAGCTTCTCTGTTGGCTGACTTTTGAGAAATCACTGTTTTAAAGCTACCAACTGTAAAATGGTTCAATTTGATCCATCATTTACCTAATATGGTATGAATTTGAGTTTGCTGATCTAAAAAAAATCATTACATAATTAATAATCGGTTCAGTTTAACCTTTTTTTTATATAAATTCTTTCCTGTTTCTCAACCTGTCTGTTTTCTCGTTTGCATTTGTTAACACTGTTGGCTAATAAGACGCTGTTGCTATTTAACAAATCCACACTGCTTGGGTAAAGAGATTTTTATAGCTGGTGGTCTGAAAAATCAAACTCAGAAGTGTGAAATTCTTGTTTTTCAACATTATGAATTCCTTTAAAAGTAAGTCTGTCTCAGTTGAGTTTTAGTTGGTCAGTTTGGCTATATGCTTTTAACTGAACTGCAGTTTAGTTGCAAAATTCAAAGTGAGATCTCAATTGAATATTTCCCTCAGTTACTGAAATGGGATTTGAGTTTCTTGTGTTGGACTCATTGTTTGGGGTCTAAACTACTAGAAATTGAGGTGGAAAAGGTGTATGTGAAGCTGCCATCATCTCTCTTCTGTGTTACCCGAAAAAGTAACGCTAAATAGAAATTTCTGTCCAATTTTTCAGTTGCTCATTGTGCGTCTTCACGACAAATCATCTCTCACTGGAAGAATTGCACTCGACACGACTGTCCTGTCTGTCTCCCCCTGAAAAACGCCAGTGACAAAAGAAACCAGCAGCGTAAGTGAACGCTTTCCATACTGCTACTACCGATTTCTACCCCTCTACGTTGAATGTAGTACCCTTGCAGCATTTTTGGGTTGATCTTGATGTTGCATGTTGAGGCTGACTTCTGTCAGTCTTACCACACAAAAGGTCTTCCCACTTATTTTTAATGGGTGGTGTGCAGGCTATAAATACTGAGATTGGACTATTGCTCTCATTTTGGGGACTTGTTAGGAAACTAAATATTGGTTTAACACACAGGTGTCCGTCCAAGGAAAGTTTTAGTTAGTTTAATGTCCTTAAAATCAGTTCAGAGCACATCAGAGCGATTGTCTTTGGCAGAAACCCCCTTTCTCCTTCTAAATTGTCTTATTTACTCCGCTGTTCTTTCATTAACATCCTTTTCAATCATGTTTGATTTGTTTTGCATCATTTTCGGTCTTTTGTATTTAACACCAGATTTATCATGTTTGAGTATGTGTTGGTGTTTATATTTTGATTCTGTTTTTTAGGGTTTTTTTCTAAATCTGGGACTATGGAATAAAAAAATATATAACTCGACTTGAGTTTAGCTTGACACCCAAGTCTGAAGTGTTTAACTATTTTGTTATTAAACCCAGACAAATTAAATAATCACCTGCTGTATTAGAGTGTACCTATGTGGCGCCATCTGCTGTTTAAATATAAAAAGGTGTAGAAGCTTGGTTATGTGTAAGCATGTGCAGGAGATGGATTCCTGTAGGGCTGGAAATCTGAGAGGGAGGGAGGGGCGGAGCTCTTTTATTCAAGAGAGTAGCTGTCATTGGTTAATCCTTCAATGAATCATGTAAATCACTACACACATACACACCAGCTTGGTGCTTACTGCCTGTTCCTGATAAGGAGAATTTTTTTATTTTATTTTTTTCAATGTATCCAATAGTTTGGGTTTTTTTTGCAGATTTTTTCATTCTTAACCCTGAAATGAGCAATTTGAACAGTTTTCAAAACAATTTTTGCCTTATTTTTTAAAATACACATTTTTATTGTTATGGAAAGCGGAAATAACTTGAATAACCTGACAAAACACACACACACACAAGATGACCCGGTCTGTCAAGCACATTTCTTAGGGACTGCTGCCATCTGCTAGTGAAAGTCAAAACTGCAGACAGCTTTACTCAACTTATTTATTAACTGAAGCGTGTTAAAGAAGTGTTAAACTTTGCAGATGCACATATAAGCGCCTGCACGCTATTCTCACGAGAGTGACAAATTTTCACTTTCATGTGCCCCACGTGGAAATCGTGGGATAAGCAGCTGGGTGGTTAAAAGCTAGATTTTTTCATGTGTGTGCATTATGGATTAAAATTGAGTTGTAAATATTTAATTTGCTAATGACGGCAGTAGCTGAATTGTAAAATTCCCTTAGATTCTACAGCTTCCACAATGCTTAAATCCTGGTTGATTTTCTGTGTCTTGCAGCTCTGTTGGGATCTCCCAGCGCAGGCTTGCCAAACTCCATCAGCACAGTAGGTACAGGCCAGCAGAGCACGCCCACTATCAACAGCACTAACTCCATCGACCCCAGCTCCATGCAGCGAGCCTACGCTGCTCTCGGGCTACCCTATGGTAACCAGACACAGTCTCAGACACAGCCTCAGGTACCTGGTCAGCAGACCTCACAGACCCAGCCCCATCAGCAGATGAGATCCATCAACACACTAGGTAACCGCTTCATTTACTTCCCTTTGCCTGCACAGTAACTCACAGGGTGATGCATTTTGTTAACTGGTATAAAAGTCAAGCCTATATTGCATTTACTACTGTCACCAGCATTGGAATGGGAAATTTCTGAAAATGAGCGTTCATATTCCTGTTACCCTAATATAAATATTCAGTTTGTTTGTGAACATTACAGCTGACCTTATGCTTTTTTTCACTCCAAGGCACTAACCAGATGAACCTAGGAGGAATGGGAGTCTCTGCTCCTGATCAGCAGACCAATCTCTTATCTGACTCTGCTCTTCCTTCCACACTCGGTACTCCAAAGTAAGTGAAAGAGTGCAAGGGGGAGGAGCTATAGATTTCACTGTTTTGAGTTATTAGATTCATCACTGTAGACAGATATAGGGCTCCAGCCCTGAATCAACTCCAATAGTGTCTGTGCTGCACTTTCAGTGGTACCAAATTTGGGTTGGATTAATTGTATTAATTGAATTGTTTATCATTCATATTGCCATTGTTTTATGACAGTTTTCAGGAAAAGCAGCTTCTGAAGTGTTTTTTTATTTTTTTATTTTATTTTCTTGCAGTCAGTTAATGCTTGATGGCACAAGTGTGGGCAATATGGCGAACCTTCCCACTGCAGCTCCCCTCTCTGCCACAGGGGTACGGAAAGCCTGGCACGAACACGTCACTCAGGACCTGCGCAATCACTTGGTGCATAAACTGTAAGTGTACAAGAGACAGAAATTAGAGTGGGGGACAGTTTTAGCGTGGTAGTTGGAGTTAAGAACTGGGAGTCAATGTGACTTAGTGATTAGAGCTGAGGGAGTGGACGTGTGGGAGCACTGTATTATGGAGTTTAGTGCAATGTGTGTTTTTTTTTTTTTCCTCTTCCCTCCTCCAGTGTCCAAGCTATATTCCCCACACCAGACCCTGCTGCCCTGAAAGACAGACGAATGGAAAACTTAGTGGCCTATGCACGCAAAGTTGAAGGAGATATGTATGAATCGGCAAATAGCAGGGTATGTGAATGAAACTATTTCTTCTGTGGTATGACTAAGGCCCTGTGTAAATCGCTTGCACAGAAATTGGGATATTAGCCCAGTACCGTGATTTTTAATTATTTTTTTCCAATATTCTTAAATACATTATTTCATAATTTGTATTTCATAAAAAAAAAAAAAAATTACAAAGTGCCTGTGCGTACTATTTGCTATGCACATAGTGCTGTGCAGTGATTGTCATGTGGCTATGCAGTCTAGGCAGGAAATAAAAATACTACACTGTAAACCAAGAAAATAGGTGTCACTAAAAAGGCTACAAATGTGTCTGCAGCAGACTGTGTAAAGCAGCATCCAGCAGAGGTTTACACAGCAATGGAGGTAACCTTCTGTATGTCCTGCAACGTTGCTGTAGGTCACTACTGAAAATTGTCTGATGCATTTAGATTCAAGTATTTACTGATAGAGAAAGGTGGAAATTCCAGAGCAGTCCCACAACTGCTTTACTTGCAAAGAAACATAAAATGGTGACTTCATGTTTTCAAAAGTCCACTGAAACCCATGAAGCACGAAACGCATTACATTTTGACCTGACGGAGGCATTTGTGAATATATTCCTCTGGACAACCAAAACTTACGTAAATTCTTCAGACTGAGTGTAGCAAATGGTGGAGTGATTCCTTCGTCAGCCCAGCTGAGATGAGAATACTTCCCTAAAGTTGCAGAGTATCACAAGCAGGAGGTTATGGAATTGGTAAGTCTGGTTGGTTGTCAGTGGTCACTGACAAGTTGACTGTACACTCTGCTGTACACTCTCTCATCCTAAGGTGTTTGCTGTAGCGCACACTTTTTTTTTTTTAAACTTGATTTCTTCTTTAACATGTTTTAGTGCATTGTTCTCTGGGCCCAGACAAACTGGGAGAGTTGGGCTAGATTGGTTTGAGAAGGCTGTAGATCTAACATTTTATAGCATTTGTGAATACAGGTTCATTTACAGTATTTTAAAGTATGCAGTATTTACATTCTAAAATTTTAAAAATGCAGAGTTTTAACAATCATGATGCTACAAATACTGAAAAACAAAAGAGAAAATGCAAGAGTCTCAAACAATACTGCAGTTTTGGGTTTTTTACACTTCACTGATTTGCTTCTCCTGTGTTGCACTTTATTGCAGGATGAGTATTACCACTTGCTGGCAGAGAAGATCTATAAGATACAGAAGGAACTGGAGGAGAAAAGACGGTCACGGCTGCAGAAACAGGGAATCCTGGGTAATCCGGCACCAATGGCTGCCCCTGGCAACCAACAGCCTGGATTGCCTTCTGCTCAGACTGTCAGGCCATCCAGTGAGTACCTTGTATTTGTGAAAGTGTTATCTGTACTGCTCGAGTCACTGTCTTTGGCATTTAGAAGGCAACTTCCTTGTAGTTCTTATAGTTAAGATAGACTGTTGGTGGCAGAGCATTTGTTTATCATCATATATCGTGAAATCATGAGTTACAAGCAGCAGTGAATGTTTAATTGTCTTGCTTTAAATTATTCACATTTAGATGGACCTTTGCCTATTCCCAATGTGCCAAACCAGATCATGAATTGCATGCAAGTCTCTCAAGGTATTTTTATTTATTTTTTATTTAATACATTCCATTGCCAACTAGCAACCCATGTTTTTATAGATACATAAATATATATAAAACTGTTTTCAAATGTATCTTCACACATTGGATAGAATTCATGACCAATTTACAGTTGCATAACTATCTGTAAAATAAAATAAAATTGCTGTTAGGTTCAGCTGTGCTTTTATAGACCACAGGTGTAAGCCACAGTAACACATAAAAAGACACATTTAGTTATCCCAAGTCGCTTATTTCTGAGCAGTCTGTGTCCAATAATTTTTACAATGCTTTGCTATAGTCTAGACAAAGTATAGATTTTTCTCCATTGAACTAGATGGGAAGGTGTGATTGTTGGATGCAAGGGAGCATCACTGAATCTTTTTTTTTTTTTTTTTTTTTCACAAATCTCCCAGAGAATTGGTGCTTTCCAACCATATTTAAAGAATGGTTTGTCTTGCTTGATTTAGAAGCAGGTTAATGTCAAGCATAAAACACATCTGTTTTTAAAACAATGTATTTAATGTAACACTTAATTTATTGATAGGCGCATATGGTTGAGTTTGCAGCATGATTTTTTTAGAGAAAATAATCTATGATCATGTTTGGGAAATAGTTCCTTGTTAGACAAAGTGATTTCTTGGAGAGAGAAAGAATTTTAAAAGTGGAGTAGAATTGTTAAGCCCCTTACCCAAAAGTTCTTCTCAGTAGCAAGATGTCCAAAAGAAAAAAAGAACATTGTTAAAATTGCTCTGAACCAGTGTTAATCCTGCTAATGGTGTTGGCATGCTTGGATTGTGCTCAGTGCAGTATTGTGATGTTTCATACCAAGGTATAATTAAGTTAGTGAATTCATTTTCAATTAATGAAATGGTAACTGGCGGTGTGAATTTTCTTGTTCTAGGAATTAATCAGTTTAACCCTCTGCCAATGGGGAATGTACAGATGTCACCAACACCAATGGGACCCCGTGCTGCTTCCCCAATGAACCACCCTGTGCAAATGAATAACATGGCCTCTGTTCCAGCAGTAAGCATCTCCGTATGCCTAGTGTATTCCCATGTGTGGGAAAAATGATTTATTCATAACAATATTTGTTCGGCTTTTATCTTTTGCTTTACCCGCTGTGTTGAGATCTCTGCTGAAATGTTTTGTCGGCACATTATATACGCTGAAATAAATGCGATGAACTGAGATGGCAATGAAATTTGAGAGTGGATGGCAGTTTTATCATGCATTTTAAGAATTTTAGGACAAGCTTATACGGTAAATTAGTTAATATTTTATAGGTAAAAAAAAAAAAAAAATTGGTTAATTTTTTGACCCTTTTAATGTAATTAAATTGTTTGTATTTGTATGGTGCAAATTCACAATTTTATTGAAGAAAACGTCATTTATTGCTTCTCTTTCCTAGATGGGAATGTCACCCTCCCGAATGCCCCAGGCCCAAGGAATGATGGGAGCCCACACGAACAACATGGTTGGCCAGACTGCAAACCAGAACCAGTTTCTACCCCAGAACCAGTTCCCAGCATCAACTGGGGCCATGAATGTGAATAATGTGGGGATGGGACAACCTGCTGCTCAAACAGGAGCAACACAGGTATAGGAACCTGCATAATGAAACACTGTGTTCAGTTATTTGAATGGGTTTTGGGTTATAGTCCTTCAGGTGTAGGTAAAATGTTGTGTGTGTCTACTTGCAGCTCCCCCAGCAGACCCAGCCCCAGAATGCTACTCTCTCTATGAACATGCCGGTGCCTCAGAAAGCTCAGCTCCCATGCCCACCAGCTGCTCAGCCTCCACTCCGCCAGACTCCGCCCCCTGTATCCACGACGACCACTAGCACCCAGCCCATGCAGCACCCAGCGCCCCAGAGTCTGACACCCCCACAGGGCCAGCCTTCCACTCCGGTGTTAGCTGGGGGGCAGGTACCCAACGCCATCACCATCTCCAGCTCTGTCCCTGCACAGAGTACGCCTCCAGTCCTGGGTGCTGCACAGGCCTCCACACAGCCACTGACCCCCCTCCAACCTCCACCAGAGCTTGCAGCTCATACACAACCACAGCAGCCCAGCACGGTGCAGGCACAGCCACCCACCACACCGGTGAGTACCCATACAATACAGAACCACTTTAAACATCTGCACTACAATCTGAATGTCTTTCCATCACACTGGCTCTGGAATTGTGATTTATGAAGAATTAACATTGACACACATGAAGCTGATGGAAACGGACAAATACCATATCCCAACTTTGAAGTTGTTTTAAGTAACAGCAAATTAAATGATGCATTGGGTACCTGTTTTTTTTTTTTTTTTTTTTTTTATATTCTCTCTCTTCACTATTCTGCTCCTAAGTTGTCACAGGCGGTAGCCAGTATTGATAACCGCATCCCCACCCCAAGTTCGGTGGCAAGCACAGAAGTGAACTCCCAGCAGCCTTCGACAGACTTGCTTGCAGCAGACACCAAAACTGAGATCAGAGAGGCACAGGAATTTGAGTTCAGTGAGGCACAGACTGAACCCAAACAGGAGGTGAACAGCATAAACTTCAGCACAGTCATAAACTTCATTACTGAGAGCCAAATGCCATTATCAAAGGTTTTTTTTTTTTTTTTAAGGTTTGGGTGCTTTTCCATTATTAAAAGGTAATATTTTTTAGAGTAGTTGACGGCAGGGCCAGGAACTTTAAGCAGATTGAACCGAATCTTTGCCTATTTCTTTAATCAGCATTAAACTGTGACGCTTATATCTTGTGCAAATGAACAGAATCATGTACTGTGTATATCCTATGCTAATGGTCAGGGATTTACTCAGTTTAGTTAGGAAGCAATGATGACATCCACTCACATACTAGCTCTGCAACTGTAATGAAATAATAAATTGCAGACTATACAGTGTTAGGATGCTTTGTTATGTAACATTTATACTTTTTTTTTTTTTCCCCCCAGCAGATGGAGGATGATCCCAAGCATCTGTCATCTCAGGTGAAGGAGGAGACTGATGTAGTGGCGCTGAAGCAGGAGCCAATGGAAGTGGAGGAAAAGAAGCCAGAGGTGAAAGTGGAGCCTAAAGCGGAGGAGGGCACTGGATCCAATGGCTCTGCTCAATCAATATCACCTTCTCACTCCCGCAGAAAGAGTAAGGAGGCTATGCCTGAATTAAATTTTTTTTTTTTTTCTCAGATGACGCATTATCATCTTAAATAAGTATCATATTTTTTTAAATGAAGCAGTGGTGCAGTAAAGCAGTAATTTTTTTCTCTGTTTCTCCAGTTTTCAAACCTGAGGAGTTAAGGCAGGCACTGATGCCCACACTGGAAGCTTTGTACCGACAGGATCCAGAGTCGCTTCCCTTCAGACAGCCTGTAAACCCCCAGGTCCTTGGAATCCCTGTAAGTACTTTACCTCTTGCATGGCATTGATGGAAGGGGGTGATCTGTATCTACTATGAAAGACTGTCCTTAATATGTGATGCCTTTTTATAGAAGAATTAAAACTGCCCACAGTCTTAAATACTAAATGCAGTGAATGCATTATTTCATATTGTCACCTTTTGTGCAGTCTAGTTAATCAAATTGCTTTTATATATAGTATTTCCAGAATGGATGTGCCTGGCTCCGCAGTGATTTGTAAAACCCCTAATTTTGTTTTTATTTTTTTTTCACACATTGGTACAGTTTTCAGTCTGACATGAAAATCACCGGTGGAACGGAAGTTAGTGGTTTGTGGTTAATTAGATGAAAAGGAAAGTGTCATGTCAACCCGTCGGGTTCAGCCTGCAAAACCTTACGTCGTTTACAGCTCCACTACAGTCAGGAATAGTGAACATTAGCAACTGTTTAAGTGTTAAGATTGCCAGTTAGTCTTTGTCTTAGCTGGCTGTGTTCTTCATGTGCAGTATCTCAAGCTTTTTTGTTTCTAGCTATACATGATAAACCTAGTTTGGCTTTAAGAAAGACATGAGCAAAATATAGTAGTACAAGATGTGCTAACTGCTCTCTCTGCCTGGCCAGGATTACTTTGATATTGTGAAGACCCCCATGGACCTTTCCACAATAAAGAGAAAGCTGGACACTGGCCAGTTCCAGGAACCCTGGCAGTATGTGGACGACGTGTGGATGATGTTCAACAACGCCTGGCTTTATAACCGCAAGACCTCTCGCGTCTACAAATACTGCACAAAGCTAGCTGAGGTTTTTGAGCAGGAGATTGATCCTGTCATGCAGTCCCTTGGATACTGCTGTGGGCGCAAGGTATAACTATTTAGTGGACACAGGCTTCCGCTGTAGTGGTAGTGAAAGACAAGAATGCTTTTAACATTCCTACTGAGTACAAAAAAGGTTGGAGATTGAGAAAACACACAGTAGAGGCATACTGATGTGGCTTGTCTTAAATATAATTGATCCGTTTTTCATCACGGTTGGGCAAGTGTGATGTCATGCTTAACTTGATGATTTGATTGTGACTTGGTAAGGTCATCCTTAAGCACAAGTATCTGAATCTTAGGTTAGAAATAGGGACTGTCTGTGGAGAGCTGCTTGTCTAATTGTGTTGACACATGGTCAACAGCATTCTTTGTTAATGAGAGCATCGGAGTAATCAACATATGTGGCAGAAGCTATCTGTATATCCCTAATTTTAAATGAACTTCTGAATATTGGTAATGGTGATGCTTACTTTCATCTGTAGTTATTTACTAATATATCTGGGTTATTTTTATTTTTCCCTTTTTGTCTTGAACAGTATGAATTTTCACCGCAGACTTTATGCTGCTATGGCAAACAGTTGTGCACCATCCCACGTGATGTCACTTACTACAGCTACCAGAACAGGTAAGGCGGTACAGAGAGAGAGAGAGCTGGACGACAGAGGCATGACTGACTGCACGGTCAGGCTGTGTGTGGAGCAAGTTGGACCTACTTGGACCCTTTTGTTTTTATGAACATACACAATTTGAGGTCCTCCTAAGTTAAAATAACAATCTGTTTTGTTAGTTTACTGAAGCTCTTTGGAAATGGTCTCCAATAGTCTGTCAGGGGACTAAGACCCAATAAGTGATGGGTTGCAGAGACAAGCGGTTTTAACAAGGTATGATTTATAGTCGTTCTGCAAAAATAGCTGTAAATATTACTACAAAAACTGCAATATATTAAAACCCAATAAATGTGGATTTATTATCCACTTTATCTGGTCTGTATATTTTGAGTATTTTGCTTGCATGTAAGTTGCTTTGGTGTTGCTGTAATTCCTGGGAACTGGAAAGAGACTCTGTGGGACGCCTGGATTTAAAGGGTACTAGATGTGGATGGTGTGCTATTGAGTGTCTTCAAAATGCTTTTTGACTTTTTTCCATTGTAAATGTTCCCCCTCACCCCAAGTCTGTGCTTTTGAATTTCTCTGTATTTCTATATTTAAATGAATTGTTTCCAAGCATCATTTGATTTTACCTGCGTTCCAGACTCTTTTTTTGTTGATTTTACTCACTGCATATTGATTGCATTTCTGTTGTAAGTTCTCCCATACACAATATTAAATTCAACAAAACATTGAGTACAAGTATAATTTGACCAAAAATACCAGAAACAATACATTTGAGTTGTATAAAGCTTTAATTGAATGCAGTCTAACTGTTAGCTTAAACATGGGACCATATTTTAAAATATTATTAAATTACACTATGTAACACAATTTTTGTTCCTGGGTAGTAAGTGTTATTTCCTAATTGCTTATGCCTCAAAAGTAAAGAAACTGGCTATTATTCCCCACAGACTTTGCTTTTGTGACCAGGACAGTGATATTTCAAAACATCACTATTTCCAGTGGGAAAACAGACAAATGTGTGTCTTTTCATTCACATAAAGTCAGAAAAAAAACAACATATGAATTCAAATTAACATGTATTTATACTAAAGTAATACAAAAATGACTACAAAAGATTTAGAAGTGAGTAGTTTTTTGAGATTTATGATTATACTGTATTTACAGATCGTAAATCTTGAAAAACTACTCACTTCTAAATGTTTTGTAGTCATTTTTTCTATACTTTTGAGGCATAAGCAATTAGGAAATAACACTACCCAGGAACAAAAAAAAAAAAATTGTTATACGGTGTTATCTATCTACAATAACCTGGTCCTCCTCTATTTTAACATGGTAATTTCCTTTAAGTTTATGTATTTAATAGTTAGGAAATGCCAGATATTCATCCATAACTAATAAATGCTCAATGGTGGTATATGTTGTAAAACAAGAATAAATAGATTATTTTTTATGACAAACTTTTACTAGAAATGTTTCAGTGTCCTCAATTTACAGGTCTCTTTTTTAGTATTACTGCAAGTGCCAGACATTGTGAATTGAGATTGAACTTGCGCTTTGTCTTGGCTTTCTGCTTCTGCATTTTTGACCTGTCTTATTGTCCTGTGCAGTTTGTTTGCATTCTGTCCACACTCCTTGCCTTCTCTGTAACCCTTGTCCCCAAACCCTGCTGACCATCAGTGTACCTGGTCCCTCGTTTTGGGATCTACCATGCTTGCTTAATGGGGTCTCCAATTGCTCATTTGGCTGTATGGTTTGACATTCAGTTCACCCAAATATGGCCTTCTCACTGACAGGTATCACTTCTGTGAGAAGTGTTTCAACGAAATCCCGGGGGACAGCGTAACCCTGGGGGATGACCCTGGACAACCACAAACGTAAGTGTTTGTTTCATTTTGTTTGCATTTAAAAAATAAATAAATAAATAAAACCTAAGATTCTGTGTCCATGTTGCTCCCAACTGCGTCGTCTTGAAGCTTGAAATGAATATATAGTGCTACCTCGTTAAAAGGTAGCACTTTGTACTGTGGCGTAATAAGGCTATATGATCATGGCTCCCATTTAGCCCACTATCACTTTCTCTTATGAAGTGGCACACGAATAGCATGGACTAACTCCCAACTACAGTATTATAAGGGGGTGCACTATATATGTTTTTTGTTGGTTAGTTTGCATCCCAGTGTCCTTTTTATGTTCTACATTTTACAGTTCTTTTGATATAATGAACACATTTAATTTGCAATTCCTCTGACCAGAGTTTAATCAGTGCACAAAAAAGCATGCACTTGTGCTAACAAGTTATGCTGTGCTCCCATAATACACTTGAAAGATCAACGTGGATGACAGTTCTCACCATAAACTAGAAAATTGACCAAACCCAGTATTGCCAACTCTTGCAAATTCATCGCGAGAAACGCAATCTCTTAAGTTAAATAAATTAAGACCTTCTCGCGACAGTACTGTTGGATCTCGGGATTTTTTGCTTTTCAAAAGATATACATTAGTCATGGTGGAAAACTCAAAGAAGCACAAACACTGTATATGCAAATTCAACCCAGACTGGAGCAGCTGCTTTCCAGCTTCTTCATATTGCTAAACATGCAACACTCCAGTAGGTGTCCTCGCAGCAGTAACAGGTACGATAATAGATAATGTTGTTCGTAATGTTGAATGGTGATCTGGATTGTCTGATTTTTATTATGCATTTTGAGATGCACTAATAGAGGTTTGTAAGAGATTTGAGGTGTTAGATGCAATATAAGCTTTTAACGAGGTTTAAAAACCAACTTAATGCCAAATGTCTTGATTTCTTAAAGTTTGTCTCATGATTTCTGCAGTGGTGGGGTTGGCAATACTGCAAACCTGTCTGTCAGTGCACTGAAGATTTCATTCAAATTTGTATTTGGTAACTAAGCACCTATTGTAATTTGAAATACTTTTTTGTTTCAGGGCAAACATACAAAAGGATTTATTCAGTTCTTCATCAGAAGTAAGGTAAGGCACACACACACATGTATACAGAGGAACAGAACATGAATGGCAGCAGTTCAAGCTGGTTAATGTGCATCTGGTATAAAAAGTTAATATTTCACTGACTCAAATAGACCTACATGTTTAATTGTACACTAGAGGAAATTGATTTATTCATATACATGTAGGGTTTGAAGTTTTTGGCTTTAGCCGAAAAAAACACTCGACCTATTTAAATTTTTTTTTTTTTTAAACCGATAAACCTGGGTTTTGACTCTCTTTAATAATGTCAATTGTGCCGTACTCTTTCTCCATAAAGAAAATGTCTTTGAAAAGTCGGGTACTGAGCAAAGTTATTGCTACTGACCAATCGGCAATTGTTATGAACCTACCTAGAATACAAAATCCACTTCCTTGTGACTGGGATGGGTTGAAGAAAAACAACTTGTAGCTGGGAAAAAGTTATTTTGTTGTTTAGGAACAATAATTTCACGACCAGTAATACATTTTAAAGTTAGGCTAACATATATATTTACTAAATTAATTAATGAATAAAACATCAGTATTATGATTAATAAAATAATAATTATAATAAATACTTACTGTGAAAAGGCTAATCCAATTAATTGATTAAACACCCCTTAAGCTTGCTTTGCAGTTTGCAGCAGTGTATTAGTGTTTGTATAAAGCTGAATGGTCTTTGTATTCAATAAGCTTTATTGACAACCAGGCAGTGAGTTGAGGTTTGAAAGCAGTGTAAAAGGTGTGAGCGGCAGTTCTAAGAGTGGAATATGTCTGCATACAGCTGAATTCTTACTTATATAGTTATCTCTTCACTCCATCTGAACCAACATTAGTGTGATAGATAAGTGCAAAGTAATGGGGCGTAAAGCGAAATACTTCTCGGATTCAAAGTTCTATCTAAATTGCCTGAATCCTGAATGGGGACATCCTCACTTCAACACCATAAGTTAACGTTTGTGTCTCTGTATTGGTAAAACGTATATGGAATTTATGATACAAACTGAAATTTGATGCGTTTTGAGTTTTGTTTATTTTTAATAACCAGTTTTGCCATCATAAACTGAAAAAATACCCCCCGAACTCAACAGAAAACTGAAATTCAAGTCTATATGTTATTTGTTCTGCTTGCTTATTCCATGGAAACTTGAATTCATTTATATGAGCAGTTTTATTTGTTATGTGCTAGACATATAAAGAAATAGTAACTCTGAAACTTGGTTTATTTTTAAAGAAATGGAGGCAGGGTGGCTTCCAAAGAACAAACTTTCAGAAGCCTTCCATGCTTGTGTGTCTGATTGCATTCGCTCCCTTTTCCCCACTCCAGTAGGATATCAAAAGATCAGTTTGAAAAGAAGAAAAATGATTCACTAGATCCTGAACCGTAAGTAACTTATTTTTGCATTTCCTTTTATTATAGTTCCACCTGTTTTCACATTTGTTTTGCACCCTTAAACGATCTGAGATGCTTTAAAATACAACTGAGTGCCAATCATTACAACATTACAACAGGAATACAACTGAGTGCCAATCATTCTCATTACAAAGTACTAGGACTTAGAAGAGAACTTCAATTGGTTTAAATTTACACATGTGTTTTTGGTTTGTCAGGTTATTCATGAACTGCTGATAATGTAAACTCTGCTTATTGTCACAATGTATGCTCGGTCCCTTTGAAGGAATATTAAACTTTGAATTTACTATTTGTCAGTTTCACTTTGGTTCAACAGCTAATATAATAAGTTGTAGTTTTTTGTATATTTGATGCTGCAACATTGTGTCCTTTTTTAAGCACTACTGAGAGAATTACTTCTGCAGTACAGCTCCACCTGCTGGGCTACACTACAAAACTGAATATGCCAATAGACAATACAGATTGCACATTACATATTGGTACACTGATACCTGTGTTACTAAATAGCGGTGAAGATCTGTGTTTGCCTTTATGACTTGTATTTTATTAGTTTTACTATAAAGATCACCTAGCAGAGTGTCAATTTAGTAAGGCATTTGTGAGGGTTTAATATAATGGTTAATATGATCAAAGGAGAAAAAAGTAAGAACATTGACTTCAATCATCAAAGAAAAGGGTTTCCATTATGTGTGATTTTGGAAAATTATTCCTTGGCTTAGCTGATGTTGTTTTCCTATGCCACTAGGTTTGTTGAATGTAAAGAATGTGGACGCAAAATGCACCAGATCTGTGTCCTACATTACGATGTTATCTGGCCCTCTGGGTAAGCCTTGTAAATTTAGGATTCATTAAGTGACAACTTGCAATCTTTCCAATTTTAAGTATTTTAGGGGTTTCTATTTAATCTCTGAATAGCATGTTCTATTATTTTTGTAGATTGGTCTGTATTTGCACTGAGAATTGGCTTTTTCTTTGTTTTCAGCTTTGTCTGTGACAACTGCCTGAAGAAAACCGGGAGAACGAGGAAGGAAAACAAGTTTTGTTCTAAAAGTAAGTTAGTTATCTAGGTGGTGTTTTTTTTTTTTTGGTATTAAAATAGCAAAACAAAAACCTGCAGCCCATTGGGTTTTGGTTTAAAGTTAACATTTTGTTAGGAACCTAATCAAATTGAGCAAGGCATTTCTTACACAGTAAACATGGGTACTGTGATATAAAAGTACATTGTGGGGTACAGGGGTGTGCAATTTATATTTCCCGACACGCCCTTGGCAACAAGATTTGTGTGTGTTTTGTGGGACAGTGAGGGGGCAGTAGATTTTTAAGAAGGACAAGTACATTTTGTCCCTTGGAGATTTTTTTTTTCTTTAATTGCACACCATTGGAGTAGTATGATGCCCCCAGCTGACCAGTAATGTTTTTGTTACTAAAATGGGATGTTCTCCATTGAGTAATCCTCTTAATAAATCCCCATCTCTTGGCCTCTCATGCCCTTGGGTGCCACTATCAAATAATTTTCAAAAGCATTTCTATATACTGTGTGCCCCTTGCTCTTGCTAGGGCAACACCCTTGCTTATAAATATTAACAAATTGACAACTGTCATTTCCCTTTCTTCCATCAGACTCGGAATAAATCACCCAGCCCAACCCCACACACGTTTTTTCAGTTGTCAAATTAATCTGTGGTGTTCAATCTTAAGATCTCTGCTGGGTAGTAGATCAGCTTTTCAGTCTCAGGTGCAATGGTTTATATCATTTGTTTTGATTGCTTGAATAATCCTGTCTCCCTGTAGCTGTCTGAACACAAGCACTAATCCTTCTTCCTTTTTTCCCTCTCTCTCAGGGTTACAGACTACCAGGTTAGGAATGTATATAGAAGACCGAGTGAACAAGTTCTTAAAGAGACAGAACCATCCAGAAGCAGGGGAGGTGTTTGTACGGGTGGTGGCCAGCTCGGACAAAAACGTGGAAGTTAAACCAGGAATGAAAACTAAGTGAGCACTTCCTATGATCATTGAACTATGAATGCTTGCCACAATCCATTCAAATATATATCAAGATTATGGTTTATTAATATGAATAGTAAATCCATTAGTCTTCATTACCACAGCTGTTTCATACTTCTGTATTTGCTACAAATGGTGAAAACTGTTTCTTTGACAAATGAAAAGCAGTGGCTGTAGTCTGAATCTACAGTTCATCTGGTGGCATTGCGGGACACCAGTCAGAGCACTGGAACACTTCTGAACAAGTTGGAATGCATGGAGTGTCAGATTTGAGATTTCTGTCTATTTTCTATTGCAGGTTTGTGGATACGGGTGAGATGTCAGATGGCTTTCCATACCGAACCAAAGCACTTTTCGCCTTTGAGGAGATAGATGGGACGGACGTGTGTTTCTTTGGAATGCATGTGCAGGAGTACGGCTCTGAATGCCCTTATCCCAACACCAGGTACTCTGATTTTATATCTGCTTTCTATACTGCACCTTCGACGTTAGCAAAAACTTGCACTTGCACATCATCTGTATTTAATTTTGGAAAAGATGAAATAACAAATGCTTTGTAACAGACAATGCTGATCATGAAGGAGCACCTAGTGACCACTAGCTTCCAATTTCAACATTTGTACACCGTGTCTAGCATCCTTTACCTCCAAGTAACCCCCATCTTCCCAACTTCTCTCTGCAGGCGAGTGTATGTATCATACCTTGATAGCATTCATTTCTTCAAACCTCGTTGTCTACGTACAGCAGTCTATCATGAAATTTTGATTGGGTATCTGGAGTACGTAAAGAAACTTGGGTAAGTAGGGATCTTTTAATTATGAAAAAATATATATCTTGTATAGTGCCTTTTTATAAAAGAATTATGGAACAGCTGATTCTTCTTTTTTCTGGGTGTATATACTTAAAACATTTTTTAGTTTTGTGAAACTGTTGAAATAATCAAAATCTAACATTCAGCTCGAAAACAAAATAGCTGACCAGATTTTGTTCCTCACTCAGGTATGTGACGGGTCATATCTGGGCCTGTCCCCCCAGTGAGGGAGACGACTACATTTTTCACTGTCACCCTGCGGACCAGAAGATCCCCAAACCCAAACGGTTACAGGAGTGGTATAGGAAGATGTTGGACAAGGCCTTTGCAGAGAGGATAATCCACGACTACAAGGTGAATGTAGTCTTCAGTATACTTGTCATTGGTCTATTACAGGCAGTGTTACCAACTCCACACAGGAGAGGAACCTCACAAAGTTGGTAGTTGTCGCTATTTAAACATTCTAAAGTCACCAAAAATGTAGTTAGGCAAGTTTTCCGTCTAGTAAACCTCAAGAAGTTGCTAGATGTTGCTATTTACAGAACTTTATAAAAAGGAGGTGGTGTTCTAGTGACTTTTTTGATGATTTTATATTATAAAGATAATTATAAAAACAATTTACCAAATATTGCACATAGTAGACCAATATGTACTTCTTGGTACATAT